>NW_028186847.1:9440-11133 GCF_003343005.1 Rhea americana | reverse complement strand
GAGCCGGCGTCGCCCCGGGGCGCCGGGACGCCGGAGAGCGAGCCGTCGCCCAAAGCGTCGCCGCCGTGCGGCGCCGAGCCGGGCTACGTCAACTACACCAAGCTGCGCTACGTGCTGGAGCCCGGCGACCCCGCGGAGCCGGAGGACGGTGAGAAGCTCCYGACGCTCGCGGGGCCGTTGCGCTGCCTGCCGGGAGGCCGGAGCGCGCCGACGGGTCCGGCCCTGGCTCCCTTTCACCCTCTCGCCTTGCAGAGTACGAGGATGACAAAATCTCGCTGCCCTTCGTCGTCACTGACCTCAGAGGCCGCAACCTGAAGCCGCTGAAGGAGAGGGCGGTCGCCCAGGTGAGGGAGGCGCTGGCCCCGCGGGGGCCRCCGGCCGGGAAAACCGCCGTGTCCCACCTTCGCCCGCTCCCACAGGGCCAGTACCTGACGGTGGAGCAGCTGACGCTGGATTTCGAGTACGTCATCAACGAAGTGATCCGCAACGACGCCGCCTGGTCCCGGCAGTTCTGCTCCTTCAGCGACTACGACATCGTCATCCTCGAGGTGGGCGCCGGGGCGGGCGGGGGGCTGCCGGCCGCCCCGCGGAGCGGTGCTCAGCTCCAGCTCCTTCCCGCCAGGTTTGCCCGGAGACCAACCAGGTCRTCATCAACATCGGGCTGCTGCTGCTGGCCTTCCCCTCGCCCGACGAAGAGGGGCAGCTCCGGTGAGCGGGGCCGTGCCGCGCCGCGCCGCGCCGCGCTGCGCCGCCCCGGCTCACCCCGCTCCTCCCTGCAGACCAAAGACCTACCACACCAGCCTGAAGGTCGCCTGGGACCTCAACACGGGCACCTTCGTCACCGTCAGCGTGGGCGACCTCACCGAGGTCAAGGGGCAGACGAGGTGAGCTCGCCGCTGCGGGTGCCGCTTGGGGTGTCGCAGGTGCTGGGGCACCAGTAAGGATGACTGGGGGCGCTGGGACAGACACTGAGACGCCTGGGGGTGGTGACACAGGCCCTGGGGCCCCCAGTAAAGGTGTCTTGGGGCACTGGGACGGGCCCTGGGGCCCCAGTAAGGATGGCTGGGGGCGCTGGGATGGGTGCTGGGACACGTGGGTGTGCTGAGACAGGTGCCACATCCCCACGTCAGGGTTACTGGGAGCACTGGCTGGGCCCTGGTGACGGTTACTGGCAACACTGGGTGGGCGCTGAGGCCCCGGCGAAGGTTACTGGGAGCACTGGGCGGGCGCCGGGCCCCCGCTCAACCCGCCTCCCCGCCGGCAGCGGCAGCGTCTGGAGCTCCTACCGCAAGGGCTGCGTGGACACGGTGATGAAGTGGCTGGTGCCCGAGAGCAGCGGCCGCTACGTCAACAGGATGACTAACGAGGCGCTGCACAAAGGTGGGGGCCTCCGTGGGGCTGGGGAGGATGGCGGGGGGGGGGGACAGAGAAAGGGCCCTGGCGCCTGGGCCCCCCCCAACCCGGCCCCCCTCTTCTGCCTCTGCCCCCAGGCTGCTCCCTCAAGGTGCTGGCGGACAACGAGCGCTACACCTGGATCGTCTTGTGACCCCCGGCGCCGYCGCCGGCCCGCTACCTCCTCCCGCCCCTTCCTTGGGGGGGTTCTCCTTTTTTTCCCCCTCCCCGTTCCCCCTCTTTTTATTATTATTATTATTTTTTTCCAATTCGTGTTTTAATCGGGGTCGTTCCGGGCCCC
>NW_028186847.1:4259-7631 GCF_003343005.1 Rhea americana | reverse complement strand
CCCCCCACCGCCCCCACGCGCGCACCTCGCCCATGACGGCGATGGGCGTCTCGCCCTTGGCCTGGGCCACGCGGTGCTCCACCAGGTAGTACATGTACTCGTCGTAGAGCAGGCGGATGAGGTGGAAGGAGCCGAAGCTGGCGGCGCTGCGCAGGGTCAGGTCGCGGATGACCATGGAGCTGCGGGAGACGGGAGGCGTCACCACCGCTGCGGTGGGGACGTCGCCATGGCGGTGGGGTCTTCACGGGGGTGGTGGTGGTGGGGACGTCGCCACGGCGGCGGGGATGTTACCACGGTGGCGGAGACGTCACCGCAGTGGCGTTGGGGATGCCACCACAGTAGTGGCGGGGACATCACTGCGGTGGTAACGGGGACGTCACCATGGTGGTGGGGTCTTCATGGTGGTGGTGGTGGGGACATCACCATGGCGGCGGCAGGAACGTCACCACGGCAGCGGGAATGTTACCGCAGTGGTGGAGACATCACCACAGTAGCGTTGGGGATGCCACCACAGCGGTGGCGGGGACATCACTGTGGTGGTAACGGGGACGTCACCGTGGGGGTGGTGATGTTATTGCAGCAGTGGTGGGGATGTCACCGCAGCAGCAGTGGTGGGGACGTCACCGCAGAGGCAGGGACATCACATGGGTGGTGGGAACATCACCGTGGTGATGGTGGGGCTATCACCGCAGCAGCGGTGGTGGAGACGTCACCGCAGTGGCCGCAGCAGTGGGGACGTCACCGTGGCGGTGGTGGTGGGAACATCACCACGGTGGTAGGGGTGTCACCGCGGCGGCGGGGACAGGGGCCACGCACCTGTAGAAGGACCACTTGAGCAGGAAGAGCTTGGCGGCCTTGGGGAAGCCGGCGCTGCCCTGGTAGGGCTTGAGCACCTGGGTGACGACGCCGTCGAGCCAGGCGGCCCACTGCTCCAGCGAGTTCTGCTGCTGCAGCGTCGCCTTGAAGTCGTGCTCGAGGCGCTGCACCAGGCGGTCCTGGCAGCGGCACACCCACGACGCCTGCTCCTGCACGTTGGCGAAGTCCACGCGGTTGAGGTCGCTGAGCATCTGGTTGATCTGCGCCGTGTTCTGCAGCACGGCGCGGGCCGCCTGCGCCAGGTGGTTGAGCGACGTGTAGCGCCGCAGCGTCTGGGCAAAGGCACTTGCTGCCGCCACCTGCACGGGGGGGGGGGGCCGCGGCGTCAGCGCCGGCGGGGTCCCCGGCCCCGGCGTCCCCCTCCCCGCCGGCCCCGCGCCACCTTCACGCGGACCATCTCCTCGGGGATGTTCATCATGGCGTTCGTTAACCAGCTCTCCAAACTCTTGGCGAAGTTGCGGATCGCTTGCGTCAAGGCACCTGGGCGGAGAGGAGGGTGAGCCGGAGCGGCTCCCGGCGGAGCGGCTCCCGGCGGAGCGGCTCCCGGGCGGACGCTCACTGGGGATGGGCCGGAGGACGTCGGGGATGAGGATCTCCACCAGCCCCTGGTAGAGCACGTTGTCGCAATCCTTCGCCCACTTCAGGACCGGCTCGTACTTGGAGAGGGCGACGAGGCAGCTCTTGGGGAGGCGCTTCTCCGCTTCGGCGTGGCTGCGGGCGCGCGGCAGACGCTCGGAAAAACGCTCCAGCAACCGGCCCCGCTCCGGCCCCGGCTGCGGAGCAAAGGCGCCGGCCGCTACTCACACTGCGCCGGAGGCGGCCTCGCTGGGYGGGCTGAGGTCGAACCTCCAGAAGGTTTTCCACAGGGTCTCCACCAGGGTGAACTGCAGGTTCACCATCACGTCCACGATGGCCTGGCGGGGACGGAGCGGGGGTGAGGGCCGGCGGCTCGGCACGGCGCGGCGCGGCTCGGCGCGGCGTCGCGTTACCTCGCAGTGCTCGCGGTAGAGCGCCTGGAAGGCCTTGAGGTCCTCGGCGCTGGCGCCCTCGGGCAGCGGCTTCCCCTGCGGGTCGAGCTCGGAGAAGTCGGCGAGGCTCCGCGAGGCGTCTGCGGGGACGGGGACGGGGGGCGGGTGAGGCCGTGCCACGCCGTGCCGTGCCGCGCCGCGCCGCGCCGCTCCTTACCCAGGAACTGCTGGTACTGCTGCACCTGGGCGCTGATGTCGGAGAGCCCCGCGGGCTGCTGCTGCCCCGCGGCCACCCCGTTGGTCATTCCCTCCATCTTCTGGATGGGCTTGAGCCTGCGGAGGCAGGCGGGGTGAGGCCGGTGGCGCGGCCGCACGGGCGGACGGACGCACGGACGCGCCGCTCACCTCTGCTTCTGCGAGAAGGGCTGCTGCCGCATGGCCAGGTGCTGCTGGTCCTCCATGAGCCGCAGCAGCGGCGAGCTGCCCTTGATGCGCAGCCCGTAGTAGTGGTACTTGGAATTCCCCCTGCGGGAAACGAAAGACAAACCGAACCCGGGTGGCTGCGGCACGCGCGGGTGCTGGGCGGCTGGGCCGGAGCCGCTCGCGGAGCCGGGAGCCGGGAGCCACCCACCGGGTGCCCAGGCGCCGGGTGCGCAGCCCCATGAAGACGGAGCGGATGAGTTTGCCGAAGGAGGCAGCGTTGACGGGCTCCAGCTTCTGCTCCTGGCAGTGCAGCAGGTAATGGCAGTAGAGGGTGCTCCGGGGCAGGCTGACGCCCTCCGCCGTCTCGTAGTTATCCAGGAGCCACTGCACCTGCGGCACGCCAGGAAAAAAAKAAAAAAAAATACAAGGAAAACGCCTCCACCTTGCTGTTCCYGCCCCGACCCCGGCGCACCGGGACTCACCGTGGCCGGGGAGGCGCGGGTGGTGTGCGAGTACGCCTGGCCGGCGCTGCCCAGCACGTAGCCCCCCTGGATGACGTAGGTGCCGGTGGCGGCGGCGGTGCCGGAGCCGCCGGAGCCGGCGTTGGCCACGATCTGCCCGCCGGAGACGTACATGGGCACGGAGGCGGCGGCGGCGGCGGCCTGCGAGGTGGCCGGCGTGCCGGGCTGCACGGCCGCCGCCGCCTCGTAGTAGCCGCCGGCGGCATTCTGGGTGTAGAGCGGCGTCTCTCCGTAGGGATAAGCGCCGGAGCGGCTGCGGGAGAGGGGGGGGCGGGGGTGAGGCCGGGCCGCGTCGGCCGGGGCGGGACGGACAGACGGACGGACGGACGGAGGGTCGCACTCACATGGCGCCGGCGGCGTAGCTGGCGTCGCCGCCCTCCACGTACTGCACGGGGCCCGGGTAGACGTGCTGCACCGGCACCGGCACCGGCGGGAGCTGCTGCACCTGCGGGGCGGGGGGGTGAGCGCGGCGCTGGCCTCCCCGCCGAGCCCCCCCTCTGCCCCGGCATCGCTGTCATTTTAAGGGAAAGCGGAGGAAAAAAAGGGGGAGGGGAGGCGGTGGGGGGGGTCCCGGCGCCGGCCGC
>NW_028186847.1:0-3934 GCF_003343005.1 Rhea americana | reverse complement strand
CTTTCCCTTTCCTTCCTTTCCCTTTCCCTGCTTTCCCTTTCCCTTTCTTTTTCTCGCTTTCCTTCCCTTCCCTTTCCCTTTTGTTCCTTTCCCTTTCTCTTTCCCCTTTCACTCCTTTGCTTTTCTTTCCTTCCCCTTTGCTTGCTTTCCCTTTTCCTTGCTTTGTGTTTTCCTTCCTTTTCTTTCCTCTTCGTTTTCCTTTCCTTCGTTTTCCTTTCCTTTTTCCTCTTTTCCCTTCCCTTGCTTTTTCTTTCTCTCTCCTGCTTTTCTTATCTTTGCTTTTCATTTGCTTTTCCTTCCCTTTCTCTTTCCTTTTCCATCTTCTCTCCCTTCCCTTCTTTTCCCTTTCCCTTTCCTTTTGCTTTCCTTCCTTCCCCCTTCTTCCTTCCTTTTCCTTTCCTTCCTCTTTCCTTCCTTCCCCTCTTTCTTTTCCTTTTCCTTTCTTTTCCCTTTCTTTTTTCTTTCCTTTCCCTCTCCTTCTGCTCGCTTCCCTGTTGCCTTTTCTTCCCGCTTTTCTCACAGTGGTGCCGGCTGCCTCCCAGCCCCTTCCGGGGCAGCGGGGTGCGAAACGCGTCCGCTCCGGCCTCCCGTCCTCCGCCYGCCCCGGGAGCGCCGGCGCCGCGGGCGCTCACCTCCTGGGCGACGGGCACCGGCTGCACGCCGTGCACCTGGAGCTGCGGCACGGCGCCCGGCTTGGCGGCGGAGCTGCTGGTCTGCGCCGGCGAGCGCTGGGCGAGCGGCGAGACCGGAGCCGGCTCAGCCTCCGGCCCCGCCGCGCCGACCTGTTTTCCCTGCCTCCCCCCGCCCCAACACGACGTCCCGCAGGGGAAAACGCCGCTTTCGGCCCCATTTCCGCTGGGCCGCGGCGCTCTCCGATCCCGGCCGGGCGTTAGCGGTTTCCCGGTGCGCGAGCGGGGCCGTGAGCGGGGAACACCGCGGCGGGGATCCGCCGGCGTTCCCGGGGCCCGGGCGGCTCCGCAGAGCGGGACGGCACGGCACGGCACGGCACGGCACGGGGCACCTTTACCTGCTGCGGCACCGGGACGCCGGCGATCTGGAGTGGGGAGACGGCCGCCGGCTTCGCCTGCACCAGGAGCCTCTGCGGGAGGGAGCGGAGGGGTCGGGGCGGAGGCCGGAGCCGGACGTTTGCGGGCGTTTCGGGGACCCGCCGGCGCCGCCGTACCTGCTGCGTGGCCTGGACCTGCTGCACCACCTGGGTGGGAACGCCGGCGGGTGCCGCCGCCGCGCCGGGACCGGCCTCCGACACCGTGTCGCTGGGCCGCATGGCACCTTCTGCRGAGCGGGGGGAAGTGGAAAAGTCAGAAAAGCAGAGGGAAAAAACACCGGAAACGCACCAAGAGCCCCCACCCCATCCCGGCACGCTGAGAAGCAGCAAAGAAGCGCTCCCCCCCCAAAAAATTAACGGAGCGAGGAAGGGGAGCAGCCCGGCACACGCACTCCGGAGCCAAACGTGCTGCCGGCGCCTTGGCCAGGAAGGAGGCGGCTGCGGAGGCCGCTGGAGCTTTATATCCCGGGATCTTGGGCCGGGTGATCCGTGCCCAGCCGTTGGAGACCCACGGCTGCTGGGAAGCAGCTTTGGTGGCCGCCGGGAAGAGGCACCGGCAGAGGGATGTGGCCACCAGGAAGCGGCTTCGGTGGCCGCCGGGAACTAGTGCCAGTGGAGACCTGCGGCAGCGGGAAGCAACATCGGAAGAGGGATGCGGCAGCCAGGAAACGGCACTGGCAGAGGGATGCGGCCGCCGGGAAGCGGCACTGGCACAGGGATGTGGCCACCAGGAAACGGCACTGGCACAGGGATGCGGCCGCCGGGAAGCGGTGCCGGCACAGGGATGCGGTGCCGGCACAGGGATGCGGCGCCGGGAAGCGGCACCGTGCCGGTGCGGGCGCTCACCGGAGACGGCGACGACGATGTACTGCTGCGGGGCCGGGGCCGGCGGGGCGGCGGGGGCGGCCGGGGCTGCCGGGGCGCTCGGCAGCTCGGCCGCGTACGGCGCCGCCGGGGCCGGGGCCGCTGCCGGCTGCTGCGGCGGTGGCGGCGGCGGCTGCTGGGCTGCCTGCAATTCCGTTACGTAGGCCTGCGTCGCCATGCCGACGGCGGGGAAAACGATAACAAATGAGGCTTTTTTGGGGGGGCTTCCTTTCGTCGAGGAGGGGGCAGGAAAACACGGCGGCGGGGTGGGAAGAGAGTGGAAAGACAAGAAAAAGCGGGAAGCGGTTAACGGGAGGGAAAGCGGGGGGCCACCGCCGACCCCGTCGCAGTCGCCACCGCTAACGAACCGCCTGCAATTAGCGCCRGGGCGGCAGGGGAGCCGGCTTCCCCTGCCCGTCCCAGCCGGGCCGGAGGCACTGGGATGGAGCTGGTCAGATCCGCCGGGATGGAGCTGGTCGGATCCCCCAGGATGGAGCCACTGGGATCCCCGGGGACGGAGCCGCTGGGACGGAGCCAGTCAGATCCCTGAGGATGGAGCAGGGAGGATCCCCCCAGACAGAGCCAGTTGGGATCCCTGGGACGGAGCTGGGAGGAYTCCCCCAGGATAGAGCCGCTGGGATCCCCCAGGACGGAGCTGGTTGGATCTCCCAGGACAGAGCCAGGCGGATCCCCCAGGACAGAGCTGCCGGGATCCCCCGGGGTGGAGCAGGAAGGATATCCCAGGAGAGAGCAGGGAGGATCCCCTGGAACGGAGCTGCCGTGATCCTCCAGGACGGAGCCACCGGGATCCCCCAGGACGGAGCCAGGCAGATCCCCCAGGACAGAGCTGCCGGGATCCTCTGGGACGGAGCCACTGGGATCCCCTGGGATGGGGCTGCCAGGATCCTCTGGGATGGAGCTGCTGGGATCCCCCGGGACGGAGCAGGAAGGATCCCCTGGGATGGAGCTGCCAGGATCCTCTGGGATGGAGCCACTGGGATCCCCCAGGACGGAGCAGGGAGGATCCCCTGGGATGGAGCTGCCGGGATCCTCTGGGATGGAGCCGCTGGGATCCCCCAGGACGGAGCAGGGAGGATCCCCTGGGATGGAGCTGCCGGGATCCTCTGGGATGGAGCCGCTGGGATCTCCCAGGGACTGACCCGGGCAGATCCCCCAGGGACGGAGCCGCTGGGATCCCCCARGACGGAGCCGGGAAGATTCCCCGGGACGGAGCCGAGTGGGATCCGCAGAGACGGAGCCGGGCGGAGGTGCCGGCACTGGACACAGCTCTGGCGGCTCCGGAAACCCCTCGGGAACCAGCCAGGCTCCGTAATTCCCCGCCAGGGATCCCGGGAGCGGAGCAGGCGCGTGGTGACATCATGCCCATGCTGACATCACCGCCGCGGGGCTGCTGGGCCTCGGCGCCGCCATCCCCCCGCGTCACCGCCACGGCATGACGTCACAGCACGTGTCCCGGCACGCATGGCACCCCGGCGTGACGTCACAAGGCGACCCCCCCCCGTGCTGCTGCCACCCTGCGTCGCCAGGCGACCGACACGTGACGTCAGTGAGGCAGCGCCACCCCGCGGGGTGACATCGCGGGGTGACATCACAGAGTGACATCACGGGGTGGCATCACGGGGCGGCATACCGGGGTGACATCATGGCGTGACAGCACGTGGTGACATCACAGGGTGACTTCACAGCCGCATGACATCACCACCCACCCACCCGCCCCAGCGCCGATGACATCACGCTGTGCCGCACGCTATGACATCACCGCATGACATCACCACCACCCCCCCTCCCCAAGACAGGCGGGGAGGGGGGAGTGTCTCCCTCCCGCGGCGCCCCGCCCCCTCCGCCCCTCGCCATTGGCGTCCCTCGGAGCCCCGCCTCTTCCTATTGGTCCGCCCGCCCACCAATCACCGGGACGCGCGGGCAGGCCCCGCCCCCCCGGGGCCTGGGCCCTTCTTAATCCCGGGGCCGCCGCCGGGACCCCTC
>NW_028186846.1:0-44043 GCF_003343005.1 Rhea americana | reverse complement strand
CCAGGTCTCAATCCACCTCACTATCCATTCATTTAACCCACACTTCCTGAGCTTCTCTAGGAGGATGTTGTGGGAGACAGTGTCAAAAGCCTTGCTGAAGTCAAGGTACACAATATGTCCACTGCTCTCCCCCCATCTGCCCAGCCAGTCATTCCATCAGAGAACGCTATCAGATTGGTTAAGCAGGCTTTCCCCTTGGTGAATCCATGCTGGCTACTCCTGATCACCTTCTCCTCCATATGTCTGGAGATGTCATCCAGAATGAGCTGTTCCATCACCTTTCCAGGGATGGAGGTGAGGCTGACTGGCTTGTAGTTTCCCGGGTCCTCCTTCTTGCTCTTTTGGAAGACTAGAGTGACATCAGCTTTCCTCTTGTCCTCAGGCACCTCTCCAGTTCTCCATGACCTTTCAAAGATGATGGAGAGTGGCCTAGCAACAACATCYGCCAGCTCCCTCAGTACCCGTGGGTGCATCCCATCCGGGCCCATGGATTTGCGGATGTCAAGCTTGCCTAAAAGAGCTCTAACTCAATCCTCCTCAACCAAAGGAAAGTCTTCCTTTCTCCAGACTTTCTCCCTTGTCTGTAGGCCCTGGGATTCTTGAGGGCTGCTCTTGGCAGTAAAGACTGAAGCAAGGAAGGCATTCAGTACCTCTGCATTCTCTGTATCCTTCATCACCATTGCACCATCTCCATTCAGCAGYGTGCCCACATTTTCTCTAGCATTTCTTTTTTGTTGTTATAGATGTATTTGAAGAAGCTCTTCTTGTTGTCTTTGACATCCCTTGCCAGACTCAATTCCAGCTGGGCCTTAGCCTTCCTCACCTCATCTCTGCATACTCTACAACATTCCCATATTCCTCCCAAGTGGCCTGTCCCCTCATTCACATTCTGTGTACTTTCTTCTTCTGTTGGAGTTTTGCCAGGAGCTCCTTGCTTATCCTTGCAGGTCTCCTGCCCCCTTTGCTTGACTTCTTACTCATAGGGATGCACCAATCTTGAGCTTGTTGGTTAGGACAAGGTCCAGCAGGACACTCTTCCTCATAGGCTCCTCCGCCACCTGTGTCACAAAGTTATCATCAATGCATTGCAGAAGCCTCCTGGACTGTTCTTAACTAGCTGTGTTGTCCTTCCAGCAGATATCAGGGTGGTTGAAGTCTTCCATGAGAACCAGGGCCTGTGATCATAAAGCTACTTCCAGGTCTCTGTAGAAGGCCTCATCAGGTTCTTCCTGATCAAGTGGCCTTTAGTAAAAACCCATGACAGTGTCTCCCATATAAGTGTACCTTTTAATCCTCAACCATAAGCTCTCAACTTGGTCTTCATCCATACCTAGGCAGAGCTTAATACATTCTAGTTGCTCTGTCACATAAAGAGTAACTCCACCACCTTGCCTTCCTGGTCTGTCTTTGCTAAAAAGCATGTAGCCATCCATGACAGCATTCCAGTTTTGTGATCTGTCCCACCATGTTTCTGTAGTTGCACCAAGACCATGGCTCTGAAACCACACAGATCTGTAAGTCTTCCTGTTTATTCCCCATATTTATTTCCCTTTGAAGATAGTTAGTTAGTCCTCATCTCAGGACCCAGCAGTAAGGATATACTGATCAGGGAAGATAAGAGAAACAAAAACAACATAATATAATCTCTACTATGAAGCAAGCTTAAACCATAAAGATAAATGAGTAAACTTGAAATCTAAAAATAAAACAAAAAACTTGTTTTCATTTTATTTTCACCAATAACAATAGCACAGACCTTGGAAGTCGACTCCTCTCACCTTCCTCAAAATCAGGACACTAACTTAAAGACTGAGATCTTCAAAATAAACCAGAAAGCATTTATTTTTGGTTTCAGTCTTTCTTTCTTGAGCCAATACACTAGTCCCATCTTCAAGTTTTCCTCTTCTATAGCTATGGCCAGCAACTGTATTTCCTTTGTTTTCAAAATAAAGAAAATCACATTTAATCACATACCTCCAAGTGACAAATCCTAAAGTAATATAGGAAAGAACACAAGCAGTGACATTATCACATCCTTTTGGTACCCAACCTTTGTTGATGCTTCCCTTATATGAAGCTTAATGAATAATTGCTACAACTGTTGTCAGCTCAGTGACCTCCTGCAGTACAAAGATATCCCCTATACAGTATAAATTCAGAGCAAAAAAGTTCTTCTATTCTTATTTTACAACTAGGGACCAGAGAGGAACATAGAAACTAACTCACATTCAGAAAACTGGGTGAGAACTGGAACTGGGCAAGATTTCTGCACATGATTAAATGCTTTGCTAATTGGTACCATTAAGTGATATATTATAAAAAAAAGTCTACGGCTTTTCAGAAGCTGACTTCTGGTTTCATATATCTCTGTCCAAAGTCTTAGGTTCCTGACTAGGGACCTTCTTAGGAATAACAATGGACCTAATTAAAGTCTCATGTCAAACATGCAGTCTCTGGCAAGAGAAAAAGATGTTAACTATGCTGATCTGGTGAAGTATCTGTTTAGAGAACTAGTTACAATCCTGACAAGATGTATGTTTCAAGGAAGGACATGGCGTCTAGAGTTACAGATTATTCTTAGGAGAAGACTACTTCCATTGGGAAGTAAGAATTCATGCTGTCAGCTCATTTTGTATTCTGTTTCAGCAGACACAAGCTTCCTCATGGTAATTACTTGTGCTGAGTATCAACACTTAACCATCTCATTAAAGTTTCAAGTATATTGCACACCTAGATTATTATAACAGAAACAAAAAAAAATGATTTTGTGGCTCAGACACTTTGCTAAAAAAAATTTTGAAAGTATAAAGCACTGACTTAGACTATCATCCTTGACACTTCCCCTCATCTCCTTGTGGAAGCTGCATCCATCTCTTGCTTGTAAAACTTATAAGTTGAGATGGTCAAGAGCTAGCCTAATCTCTTGGATCTTGATTCTTCAAGAAGTTAACCAGCACCACAGATCTCACCACAGCCTGCTGTCATGCCTTGGCACACAACATGCTGCTCACTGCTGTCTTTCACAGCAACCTACTATCAATATGCCACAGGGGCAAAATAAAACATAGCTAATGAACATGAAATTATACTCCATTAAAATCAGCATGTACATTGCTTTTTCTCTGAGACTTACCTGTCACAGTAAAACTATAGCATAAAAAAAGAATTAGGAAGCTCTTCATACAACTACTAAAATTGCATGAGTAAAGGTACTGCTTTCTGCAGCCTTTGGTAGCCTTCAGTTTTCCCAAGCAAATGAAAATAAATGGAAAAAAAAAAGTTTAATTCTTGAAGAAGCTCCTTTCCATTTAGGGAGGAAAATGCATTGTTACAGTTGCTCTGATCATAATATAGAATAACATGTATCATTTTTTGATAAGATAAATAATTATAACAGAGAAATAGACTGATTCTAGCTACCTAGATGCCAAAGCTTTGAACATTGTCCCTCAGATACCTTCACTATGAACTGAATGCAGGTCAAAAGGGGGAAGGGGAGAAATGGACAGTGAAACATTGTTTTGAAGTGAAGCAGAGCTGCATGCTGTGAGCCTCACGTCTCTGAAGGCAGCTCCAGGAAGATCACCTGTCCAGAAGAAGTTAAGAGTCTCACCACTGAGCACCTATTGATCACAGGTCATGTGCCATAATACACACATCATAACAACTCAGTACAAGCCTTTCAGATACACACTTCTCCCCACTTAAGAAGCAATTTTTAGCTATCACTCTTTGGAGTGCAATTCCTAATCTGAGCCAGTCAAAGTCTGGTAGCCCTTGGAGAGGGGTCTGGTACACCTTGTTCCTTCCTCCATGCAACTCACTTCCTATCATACAGGAAGGACACACAGCAAACAGAAGTGGAGGGTGTAGTAGTCATGTAGAAGCTGTAGTAGAGGGAATATCTCCCATCGTTGTATTTGTCACCTTTCCCAAGTATAAACTAACGATTTTTATCTTGATCTCTTAATGTTAAAAGAATAAAAATACATTTAACAGCAATATGTCCAGCTGAAATACCTACCACCACATTTCACCTCATTTTTGACTATTCCAAATTCTATGGTGGGTATGTTATTTATTTTCTTCTCTATAAGATTATAATAATGTCCGCTGCTGCTTAGTTGTCTATTGATTGCCTATTTGCAAAGCCATAGGCCACAAGTTAAGATGCAGTTCTCCCATCAGAAACAGAGGAAGGCTGTTTCCCTCCCTGCCTCCCTCTCTTCTTCCATCCCCTTAACTACTTACAGGCAGACTGGACACAATTCTTAAAGGTGGGAAAAAAGCAATGCTAAACCACAGGATGGAACAAGACAGTTTAATGAGTCTTCACCATCTTTGTTCCTGACAGCTGACCCAGCAGATAAGATCCATGAAAATGCACGTATACCTTGGCGCTTGGATGTTAATACTTCATGGCAGAAACATCACTCCATGTAATTAGAATTCAGGCTAATGTGAGCTTGGAAACTGCCAATGGACTAATTAACTGTGGCAGGAAGCACATGCTTCTCTATTTCCTAGTAATTAAGTGGCACTGAATTATTTTTTGTTTGGTTGGTTTTTTAAATAACCCACTTTTTTAAATTAAAAAAAAAAAAAAAAAAANACTTATTTCTTTAACAGAAACTTGAAAAAAAAAAAAAAAAAGAAAAGTCTGGAGAATTTCCACAAACAGCACTAATTACAACACAAAGAATCATCCAGAAGTAGAAAATGCTTTCAGGGACTCAGGCAAGTTTGTCCAAGTGAAAATGTAATATAAGCAAGCAACTGCTCTCATTTTCTGGTTTCCTTACAGATATAACAAGAAATCTGGCATTCTGCAGACTACAGGCCAAGAAGAGGGAATGGCCAAAGAGTTTGGATTCAAAAGTGTTTGCAAATTAAAAAAAAATATTATATTTTTCAGAAACAGAGKTAGCTTTAATGAAGAACAGTCATCAGACTTATTAGACTACATCATTTCTTGTATCTGGAGAGTAAATACATTGTACTGCATTAAAAAAATAAATGCTCTTCACCATAAAATTTTCAGTATAAAGAGGCTTGCTTATAAACTTTGGTAATAAAAAAATAAATAAATAAAAAGAAAAAAACACAGCCACAGGATGGATGGTAGGCAAGCAACTATTAGGAATGGCCACTAGGAAGCCACATTCTAAATCGTTTTGTTTTAATACTTCTATCTTGCGGAAGAGGCCTTGACATGTAGACAGAAGACATGTATTAGCTACAGTAAGGCTACTCCTGTATCAGAGGGAGAGATTTCCCCTCCCCCTCCCCCATTGGAATTCACCCCTATTTACCAGCAGTCTTTAGAAAGCATGAGTCTCAGTTCTGCTTGCCAAGATCTGATATAACCTGGCAGCTTCCTGGTTTCTATAGCTACCTGGACTCTGGAAAGGATGATGAGGAAGAGAAAAAGGTAGCTTAAAGCTGCTTTTCTTCTATTCAAAAGTCTTCCAGAGCACACACTCTAGAGTGACCTGCCTATCTGACCAAGAGACTTGTACACTCACTTGTTGTAGCTGTAGAAAAAGTCCCTAGGGCTAAACTGAAGCCTTTGAAAACTTCGTATTTGCTTTAAACTGCATTAAGGAAAGACCACAGCTAAAATCCATAAGGGTCTCCTTGTGTTTGTTGTAGCCTGTTAACCAAACCTCCCAGAGGGAGGCTGATCTCAGCTACAAGGTGCATCCTTAAAGACATGTTCAAGACATAGGTAGAATGAATACTCAGAGATCGCTTTAAACCCTTGAGGAAGGTGGGGGAGTTACTGATGCTGTCTTCTGCTTATTACTACTTAGGTTAATTTAAGTCCATTTATCTGGCTTCACAGTTGCCTCTGCTACACCTTTTCTTAAGTTGTTCATCCTTCCTTTTGTATCCTTTAACACTAACATTTACAACTGGGAAAAAAGTTTCCCTATGTATGCAAAGCTTCTTCAAATGCACAAATAAAAGTCTCTTCAAGCAGTATTAAGAACTGGTTGCTTTAGAGTTTACATTGCACCCCATCCTCTTATGTCTATGCTGGATAGGTCAGGAAAGACACAGTCCTGCTCACCACTGACACAGGTGCTATGCACAGACCCTCCCCACTGACTTGACTCAAGCTATCTCAAACCTAGAAACATCATCCTAACACTTAGGGATATTTAACTTGTATTCCACGTACRTGCTGCTAGCTGCTTCTAAATGCAAACGATTAGTTTGTTGTGGTGTAGTGGAGAAAAAAAATAAACAAATAAATAAATAAAGAACAGTACAGGACCAAGTCTTACTCATCTCAGCTTGCCTGAGGTTGCTGCACTGAGTGGTATAACACAGGTCTGTAGGTTTTCTAACTTATTTTTGCAAGCCCATTGATGCATGCTTTCAGAAAAGGGCTCAAACACTTTATTATGGTAGCCTGTTTTAGTAAAATGTTTAGTACAGCCACCTATTTCTATTTAGATACGAGAAAGTAAGTGTGCTGCATTTAATCTGCAAAGACCATGCCTCACACTGGAGCAGGCTGTTTTGGCGAGCCCGTGTAAAAAGTTTGACTGCTTTTCCAAATTGCATCGTCCTGTGCCCAGAGACCCAAAGCCACGCAGACAAACATGTTCCTGCCCTCCATTTCCCCTTGCTTCCAAGCCACTCACAACTGCTCCAGACAGCAGGCCAGGGGTCAAAGGGATTTCTCAGGCTATGGAAGAGGCATCCTCGGCTCTGCCAGCCAGATTGATGCAATTCCTACACATTGTAAAAGRCCAAAAGGAAAAGCTTTTCCTCTTCCTCTCCCTCTAACATTGACTCCTAGTAGTTTTCTGTTCTTGTGTGAGAAGAAAACTGAGATAACAAAGGCTCCAATTCAACAGACAGACCTGGTTTTGTGTTTTGCACACTGGTTGACCAGGGCTGAGTTCAAGCCAAAGTCACCATTTCTACCTTGCACATACTTGCTCTGTGCTTCAATTTGCAAGGATGTATGTGGTGATGATATTAAGCTCATATGACATGTTTAAGTACTCTCCTTACCCTTGAGTACAAGTCTAAGAAAACACAGARCACCCTCACCCTTTCTTCCCACCCCACACTGGTCATCCTGACATCAAAAACAACTTGCACAAAGACCAAGACAAAACTAAGGCCCTTATTGAGGAAGGAGATCATCCTCCCTCCTTGAGGAGGTCCTGAGACAGTGGATGACACTAGCACACCTTCTCTCCTCCCAAACTGGGGATCTAAGAGGAAAAGCAGACCTGTACACTTGAGACTGAGAGAAATTGCTTGCTGTGGTAACAACAGTGATGGATTCCTGCAATTCAAACCTTCTTATTCTTAGTTCAATAAGAAAAGTTTCTGGCACCAGTTGGGGGAGGGAAAGGAAAGAATAGGCCTATTTTACAGAATGATATAAAGCTTAGTAGCTGCAGAAAACTGCAACACCCTCTTAAAAAAGCAAGTAGACCTTTAAAATTAACTTGAGTGACCAGGAGAGCTTTCAGTAATAAGCACAGATCCCAAAACAAAAACCCATCAAAATAAATTTGAATAAAAATGTTAAAATCTGTACACTGTTTTACAGAACAAGCCAAAACTACTTACTATATTACAATAAGCTACCACCAAACGTTCTGATCTTCTCAGCTGGGCAAGAGCTTCAGGCTATAAAGAAAACAACAGAAAAGAGAAAAAGAAAATCCCTAAAAAATGCTAAGGACAACTCAGCTCATTTAAGCTGTTTTTTCAACCACTCCTCTTACCAGAACAGATCAGAGAAAGTGGAAATTTAACTTTCTACTTCTTGATTACTCCTTTTCACCTTTCAGGTGTGAAGGTGCTAATAAACATTCACTTTCCAGTTGTGTTTGGATTACAAGCCAGCACAATCCTTCTAGAAGCTACTAGCTTAATGATAATGTAAATAAATCTAGGCAGAGCTTACTGTCACAAACACAGCAGATTGCTGATGGAAACAGATAACCCTTGTAATGACTCTGTGTTCTGTTATTTCAAAAAATTATTCATTAATATATAGTGTTTATTGCTCCAGTTCCTGTGTCATCACTCTTTATTACCTAAGTCAAGCTGCATACCCTCAGCTAAAAGCACTGTCTTCTGCATGCTTTATTCCTGCTGGGAGCCAGCCATGGGGAACTATATATGCAAACAATATTTACTGGAGGACTTGGGATTTATTTTGCTTTTGCCAAAAGTGCTGTGTCTTGCACTACACAGTTCTGCCCAGAGTGCTCAGCTCCTGCTCTGTTGCAGGCATAGTGCACTTACTATTCTAATTGAGTGTGGCTAATGCTGCTCATCTAAGGGGCTTGAATCAAACATTGAAAAGAAACCATGTCAAAGGGGTTAGTCGGTGCTGCTTCTTCTTATTAGAAAGATCTCTGACCATCTTGGTAGTGTGTAGTTGGCAGACTCAGGTGAAAAATGTCAAAACAAAGTGAGTAGAGTAGAAATAGAATGTTTTTTTAATCCCACATGATCTTTGTATTTATAACCAATCCTACACAAGCATTTTTGATGCTTTATAATAGATAAGGATAGCCCAAATTATCATTGTCTTACTTTTTTACCTTTGTGACAGGTGTCCTTTCCACGCTAAGGAAAGGTGTGGTCTGTGTCTTTTCTTGTCAAATTTTGAAGGTTGATGGTGACTGAACCTGGCCTGATAGTGACTGAACCTGGCCTGACCATTTGTACGGCACCCGTTCTTCAAATGATTCAGCCACTAGAAACAGGTATGCACCCTATCATCCCCAACTTTCGAGAACAAGAGAACTTGATGGAGAGAAAAAGCCATCTTTAGATGAAAATCCACCCCATCATAAGACCAGTTACCTTCTGAAGACCTCCATCTTTCAACTGACTATAAAGAACAGGATAACTTATCTTTCCTGATGATAGCAACCATATCTATTTTCAGTACATTGATGAATATTATCAATAAAAAATGAGATCTGTAACTTGGCCAGGAAAGTGATGTCTTTCAAAATAAAGTACTCAGCATTCTACCAAAAGGTAAAAAGGCTCTTTGAGGTTTATTTATGACCCACTGACATATTTTCACTATTTTTGAGGCTCACTTCTTGTATTAAATGGAGATTGTGTCCAGCACACCTAGCCAAAGCACCTAACTTAATTCTGCATTCTAGGTGCCTTGGGAAACTGCCTGTTTAGGAGACTGCCCAATGTTTTTCCCCTGAGACAGGGAGCATCACTGCACCAAAGTTTAAGTATTTAATTTCAACAAAGCCCTTTGGTGATCTTCATAGATATCAGTCCCTCTCCCCTGAATACATAGACAGCTGCAGCTGATGTTTCAGGAGGACTACTTCACTAGCTAGCTAAAATGCAGACAGATTTAGGCATTCATATTAAGCATACTAGAGTCCATCTGAAGTTGCGCAAATAAAATAGTTGGAGTTGACCAATGGGTTTCACCCCTGACCCCAAACATAATTTTCATATCTCACTCATTCCAAGCTTTTTTTTTTTTTTTTTTGAAAGGTTTGAAATAAACATCTTTCCCATCTGAGTCTTTAGACTTTTACATTCCTTATTCTTTCAAGTCATTTGAAATCACTCTTTTCATATGGAATTGCTGTTTTTTATATAAGAAAAAGGTAACCTTGTGCAAAAGGTACTGTAAGAATCTTGTGATGTGTATTTTATTTATTAAGACAACACTGGAGAAGGAAGCAATTTTCTTGTGTTTCATTCAACAAGTGAACTGTATACAATGAAGCACAAGGATTGATAGCTTGCAATTTTACTCTGGCTTATTGTAATAACTTCCATTCTTCATAAATTAATAGTAAGTTCACACTACTCTTGCAGTCTGGCCTGTGTCTTTTTGAAATAAATGTTTTTGTTTCAATAATACCCTGAAGAAATTGATTTCTTGCATTTTTCACCTCATCAAAGAATGTTTCTTCTCCTTCATGCTATTTTTTGCATTTCAAGTGCTTACTTGTCCTTGGGATAGAGAGTCAGATACAAAGAGCACATGTTCAGACTTCTTTATTGCTTTTCGCACCTTAACATTCTACTAGAGAAACCACTGTCTTTTGTTTGATGAGGGAGCCTGACATGAGATATATGAAGTTTGGATGTGTGAGACAGACTGAACTTGTGATCTGCATTTGTGACTTTCTTCCCAGTCTGAGGGTGAACAGCTCTGTGTTTTATGCTTGCTCATGTTCACTTACGTATGAGCTGTTCAGTTTCACCCAAAAAGTCAAGCTTGTTAGTCAGAGACACAGATCTCCGTCCCTACGGGCCAGACAGGCTTGGAAGAGTTAATCTGGTAACTACTGTTGCGCATTGCAATGTAGTTGTTTCCTCAAGTTTGACAACACTGAACAAGAAACAAACTTTGAAAGCTCATTTGAGTCCTGGCCCTTGGGTCCTAGGCAGAACTTTAAGTCTAGCACAGGGGAAAGGTTTCATGGGGAGAAACAAGTGTTTCTGTCAGTCAGTTTGAAACTGTGGCAGGGCTTCTGTGTACCAAAAATGAAACAGAAAAAAGGCAAGGCAGCAAAGTGCCATTTGTTTCAGTGCCATTTGTGCCATTTCCTTTTAAAAAGGAAATCTTGTTTGCGTAAGGATTGAAGTTGCCTTCCCTACAAATACTCTTTAATGAGTGCATCACTAAGATCATTAATAAATACTGGAGCACTGGACCCTGAACATCCTGCAAATGAGGCACCTGATAATTTGCCCAGCAAAGAACCTGAAATGAAAGAAAGAACAAAACAGTAGTGAAAATGTAAGCTCATCTTCTAACAACTACAGACAAAAATTAAAGAAAAAGACAAAACCCTCAACTGAATCTAGCCCATGTAGATAGGGAATAATGATGGATAGTATCAACTGTAGCCTGGGTCAGCTGCAAGATGTTAAGCATAAAATATTTGTAGGATTAAATCTACCAAGAGACTGAAACAGAAGATTTTTGCCTTCTTTATTCCTTCAGTAATAAGTATCTGTCTCCAGACACAAATCACAAATTAAAACTTGCCCTCAAAAATTATCAGTTAGTAGATACGCTTAGGACTATCTAGATAGAAAAGGAAAGGTGAAAGCACAATATATACTGTTACATCCAGCAAAGATGCTGTTATTGATTAGCATCCCTGTCACTCAATGAGCATGGTTTAGGGCCCCTCAGATCAGCTCACCGAGAAGAGTGTGGTCACATGGAGTTGCACAGTTCAGCTGCCACCCCAGGCTCTATATCTGCAGCATGACAGTTCAACCAAGCAACTGAGCTGGAACAAGCCTCAGAATTATACCAGCGTAAATGTGTGCAATCGAATTGTCAAAACAGAAGGCAGCTTATTTCCACAGCTACATAACAAAGGCCACGTGTTTGATGAGATGGCACTTGCACAGAGCAGCAAAATAAAGTGAGATGTATGTATGCTTTGAGGAGTGAGTTTGTAGGCTAATAGCTTTGTAGGAGATTGCTGTTATTATTAACTATTGCATCTCTATTTTAGAGTGTCAGTTTGGCATACCCAAAGTGAAGTGCAAACTTTTCCCACAAAGCCTTGAAGCAAAAGGCCTAATTCCACCTCTGAAAAGAGCACTTCTAGGGTTAAGAGGTTATTTCAGTCTTGATGTATAGTCAATCTTTTGCTTCTCTGATGAAACTGTCAGTGGTAAATCAGAGTAGATATAGCAGTGTGATATCCTCCTCTAACCACTGCATCACCAGCAACTAACATTTTACAGCTGGTAACTAACAGAGCTATTCTGTTAAAGCTCTGTTTGGTAGCAATGACTCACAGTGGCAGGTCTCAGGTTCAGATCCTTCTAGAAACATATGATAGGATTATAACAGATATTTTCTAGACATTGGAAGAGGGATTTTCAATTCATTTCACCAAATGGTTCTCAGATGCTGATAACGGTGTTTTTTGCAGATATTGTCTTGATCTGAAATAGTGATCCAGAGAAACCCCCAGCACTATATACTGAATCTTCTTTTCTCTCGTGCTTATGCATTTGCTCCATGTCAGTTTTTAGGAGTCATGAAAGACAGGGAACCAGAACAGAACTAGCTTCAAGCCAGATCAGACCTGCCACATTTACCTTTTCCTGTTCTAATTACTCTCCATACATCTAATGCTATAGGAAAGTTTAAGGACAAAAGTTACTGATCCCCCCCAGAGAACAAGAATCAGCTTAGTCAGCACACACAGTGGTCACTTTATTAAACATCAGGAGCAGATAAGGATTAACACAGCTGGGGGGAGGACCCAAGAAATACAATGGGCCAAAAAGGACTGTAAGAAGTAAAAGGAGAAGTGAGGTTGTCTCCTAAGAAGATTCCTGAGAACTTAAAAAAGATTATTGTCTAAATATAAAACAGGAGATTGTCTGAGTAGTTTTAGAACTACTTTTCCCTTGTAGCAAGTGGCATGTGAGGCACTGGAAGAACAGAAGTCCTCATTCCTTTCTACCCTTGAACACATTATCAGTTACACCTCAGCTGCACAGGCTGCCAGCTTGAACTTCAGCACATGCCTGAATGGAAAAGTAGGAAGGAAAAGAAAGACAGTGAGAGGAGAAGGGACTTGCACTGGCTGAAGCACACAATTCAGCAGCAGCACAAAAATTATCCAGGCTTCCCAGTGTCTTCACCACTAAGTGATGCTGCCGCCTGGTCTGGGACTATATCTGATTTAATGATTACGTATTTGAAATGTCTTAAAATATCTTAATGTTTGAAGTAATCACAAGATAGTCAAAAAACTGGAACAATTCTGTGCATGTTCTTATTTCCTGCACATCAGTTCTCTTATCTTTGTGCTCCACAGCTGTGTTGTGAGGTGCTTCTTCAGCCATGTGGCTAGGAAAGGGCAGCATGGAGTAATCCTTTTTTCTCAGTAAGCCTTCTAGTAAGCAAAACCTTAAAGACAAAAGCAGCTGCCATCAGCACATTTTCTCCAGCATCAGCACTCTGATGATAAATTCAATGTGGTTCACTGAGAGCTTGGCCTGGGCTGCTTTGCAAGGATGCAATAAATGGTGCCTAAGGCACTCATTACGGTAACTGTTATCAGACATATTTCTGCATCTGAACATATCACGACATTACGGGCAGTTTTATGTCTGCATGCATGTGAAGCAGACCAGCTGCCAAGCAAACATCCTTAACATGTGTGCATCTTCCTGTGGGTTAAAAGGGCTCGCACGGATCTCCTCTCCAGTCCACCCATTTCAGCAGGCTCAGAAATCTGCTTGTTGCACCTCTGTCCCCACGAGATGCTCATTAATGCGTACACCTGCAGGGGCTTCAGGCCATTCTGCTTGGCAGCCATTAGCTCATTCCAGCACAGTGCGACTGCACAGGTACACCACAGAAGATACCATTATCAGAGTTGGCATTTATCAGCAATTAAAATACAATAGCGGTAGAGCTTATCAAGGCTTCTTCTTCTTCTTCTTCTTTTTTTTTTTTTTTTTTTTTTTAGATTGCTTTTTTTATTTCCATATTCAGGAGAATAAATAGTTGCAACCCCTGCTGACAAATATTGACACTGCATCTAAAACATTGGTTACTTTGAATCTTGTGGGGCATTTCCCAAAGCGTCTTGGCATTTGCATTATCAAATCATTAGCTTCATAATATTTTAGCCACATCTTTTCTTATCAGAAATTAGTCACATGCCATTTATTTGCCCTACATCTGTCCTCTCCACTACAAGGAAAGAGTGGCTACATATTGCTAGTATAAATCCAGCCTACTGGGATTTACATTGCTGGGTGTGAGGGTATGGGTCTAGTATCGGCTTGTCTTTTTGACGTCTCGTCACAGACATTGTATAATACCGTATGTATCTTCATCCTTCTACTCAGTAAGCAGTACAGCTGAGAGAGGTCTATTTTATTCTTAATTAGAACACCCTATAAGGTATATTTTGCTTTTTCCATAGTCTTATGGCCACAGTAATTTCCCATTGGATCAACCTTCAATGAGAAATTATGATTTTTTTAGATGTCAGGGTTCTTTTAATACCATGCACAAAAATCACACTATTGTTCCTCTCAGAAAAGTTTAGCATCTGAATCCTGCCACTAGAATTCACCCTACACTTTTGTCAGAAAATTAACTCCAATTACACAGGGGCAAGAACTCAAGCAATATATTCCATGTTTTTCTTTGTCTGCTGAAGGCCATTAAAACAGCTGGACAACAATTGCTTTTATTGTTGCATATTTTACTAGTGCATCTAAAAAAGAATGAATAAGAACCATGCTGGACTTTCAGAGCAGAGAATTCCACTCAGTAATTCTGAGATAACTAGGAGTGAAAGCAGGAATCTCTTTGTTATCCATTGGACACTATAGCTCTATCAGGAAAGGAGACAGGGCTAAGACTTATGTAAAAAATATTCCTCACTACTTTTAATTAAAACCTTAAAGGCTCCCATGGCCCAGCTGGCTCCATTGAATTGTCATCTTCTGTTTTTCAGCATAGTATCAGTGCTGCATCATTTATGGAGGTGTATTTGCTTAAGAACTTTCCTCGTTAAAATTCAATTACATTGAAACTGTATAATCCTTCATTGTAATTACCTGATAAAAAGCCCTTAACAGCCACACCACATGCCCATTTAGCAAAGAAATTAGTTCAGCAAAGAACACAGTCCTAATTTAACAATTAGGGTGCAGTTTGTATCAGGCTATTTCAATAAGATTGTAAGGCAATTTACAAGGAAGTTTTGCTTATTGCAAACTACTAAAGGCACATGAATAGCAAATAGAATCCTCATTGCATGTCTGAGTAAGGAATAATGTCTTCCTGCATTTCCAAAAACCAAGAAGATATCAGGAACAGGATCTTTCATTTGTAGTCTTATATATCAAACCAAAACATTTTATTTTCCCTYTATATTGAATAGTAAATAGTATTTATATTACAGAACATAATGTAAGATGAACTATAGAAAGAAGGGAATAGTCTTTGATTTTTGAAATTCTCGAATTTTGGGAAATTTGAGATTTCAATTTGAGGGCCAAATACCCCTAATACAATCTTGGAAACTTCCAGTGGGTGTAAGCTTTCTTAGCAATTTCCTAAAAATAGAGCTCTGGACTGGATTGAGTTACATGCAAATCTGAGAAAAACAGTTTCCACCTGCCTGCTGCTCTGGATGACTTTCCTAGATTCACTAACCATAGGGAGAATATCACACTCTGTAAAGCCTTTCCACACTTTGATTCAGTGATAAAATCAAGCATTGGCCATGCAGCAAGATTATTTGTCAAGGGGTGATACTGTGACCATGACCTCTATTCATGTATGCTCCTAGACAATCAGTGTGATGCTCCCTACCTTCTCTCTTAAGCTTTTATTGTCTGACCTTTTTTAATCACTTCTATCTTCTATACAGCCTACTCTTAGTATCCATTACTATCAGCTGTAGTAGCTTTTAATTACTGTGATTTACTGGAAGCGGTGGGTCATTGCAAATCAAACCCAAACATTCCTCTAGAAATAAAGTTAATGATATGATCCCCAAAGTTTTCAGCGGATAGAAGCCTACTAGTACCCTTTGCTCAAGCAGTGGACAAGTAAGTTTCAAAGGCCATGGTCTAAGAAAGCCCCTATATTACTGCTGTAAATTGGAGAAGTTTCTATTCAGGACTGTCATGCAAAAGTCTAAGGAAAAGCAATGCTATCCTGATATTAGGCTCTAACCTGCATCACAGCCAGCACCTGTTTGGACTGGGATCTGATGTGATCGAGACAATCTGCTTTTTCACCATCTTTTCACTATGTCCATTATTAGGCTGTGCAGCAGGTGGATTAGTTCTTGGTAAAAGTTTTCAACAGAATTGAAATTCCATTCATAATTTATAACTATATAACTATAGATTTGTGTATAAACATATCTAGACTGCAAAATTTACTGTCTTAATATGTAATGATGAGAATTATACAAAAGTTCTATGTAAGAAACTATTAGTATAGTATGAAATAGGTAATTAAACTAAGCTGGTATGCACATTCAGCTACACATGTACACAGCTACTACTTACACAATTTTATGTGGCAAAGTATTGTTACCTCCATAAGTACTCTTTTGCACAGAGACTTTTGCAGAAGTCTCATGTATGTAGTTTCCTGGATGTTCTTAAGTTTTCCAGAGGAAGTTCTCCTGGGTCAGCTAGTTTGGGTTTTCTGGTGTTGGGAGGCAATGTACATACTTTTAACTCAGAAAATGTGAGTTACTTTACAAACATACAATTGATTTAGGAGAAAGTGCATCACACAGCAATTGACATTGGGAGTCTAGTATTATTCACAGAACTGAAGCTTTCATTTAACAGCAACCAACAAAACAAAACAAAATCTCCCCTTAGCCTTTATAATGCAAAAAGGAAAAAAAATCTCATTGAGATTCTCACTATGTTTTTGCTTATTCTCCTATCTGAATTAGAGGCATAGAAAAGAAAACATAAGGTGCATCTACACAATTATCCAACCTTTGATAGCTTTGAATCGGGTCTCTGTGGTTATACATTTCACTTGGAAGAGTTACCACTCAAGGTACAAAAGAGCAGAGGTTTTCAGGTGGCCAGTCTTGTTTTGACACAGAAGTCATGTCTGAATGACTCAGTGAATTTCTGTAGACACAACTCCAGGGATCCCAGCTCCCTGGGAGCTCTGCTGAGCTCCTGTGATAAGAATCTATGACTGCACATTTTGAGTCTTTGCTCAAAATCTTGCAAGGTTTACGTGACATGCCTTGAAGTTTGCAAGTGAAAATAAGAAAGATATAAAATAGACCTGAAAATAGCTTATCAGAAACCACATAATTCACGACTCGTATCCACTCCACAGGGTTTTTCCCTGTTACAAATTCTCTACTCCATTATCTCACTATCTTCAGTGATTTAAGGGTGGTTCCTTCTATTGCATACATTCAGTGACTGGAAGAACTGATTTATAAGGTGATCTCTGTCAGGGAGCAGCAAAAGCAGGCTGCTCCATAAGGGAAGGGGAGCTGAGGGTGACAAGAAGTCTAGCATGGTAGTGCCCTCGCTCAGAAGGTTACAGTCCCGGAGTAGTCAAATAAGAGCATAGCAGGGCCAGTGATGCTGGTTGTGCACATGGGCAAACAGACCATGTGCAGGAAAGAAGAACGGGTTACAGTATCTGCTGGTGCCCTCAGTCTCTGCCCCTAGCTGGTATCAAGGGCCTGGGAAGAGAACTCAGAGCCTCAGAGGCTCTAAAATGTATCAAGTCCATTTTGTTTCCCCTTGTGTGCTGCTGTGAAATGTCAGCGTAAGATAGTTTTGCCTCCCCAGCCTCTGGGCACTAGGAAAACAAATACAATGAGTAAGCAAAGAACTACAAGGTGAACTACAAAGAACTACAAAGTTTATTCTGCTATAGCTCTGTGATAATCAGCATATGAAGCAGTCAAGTCCGTACAAGAATAGCTACATTGYTGACTGTGGCATAAAATACTGCCAGGAATTTGGGCAAACTGTTTCCTGAACCATGTGCATTTTAGGCAGAATGAGGCAGGCAGAAGGGCTCAGTGCCTAAATTCCTGAATATTTGTAAAAGGCTTTGAAGTCTATGGGTGAAAGAGACTCTCTTTCAGAGAGACCTGGATAGGCTGGAGAGTTGGGTGGAGAGCAACCTCATGAGGTTCAACAAGGGCAAGTGCAGGGTCCTGCACCTAGGGAGGAATAACTCCATGCATCAGTACAGGCTAGGGGCTGACCTGCTAGAAAGCAGCTCTGCAGAGAAAGACCTGGGAGTGCTGGTGGATGACAAATTGACCATGAGCCAGCAATGTGCCCCTGTGGCCAGGAAGGACAATGGTATCCTGGGGTGCATTAGGAAGAGTGTTGCCAGCAGGTCTAGGGCGGTGATCCTGCCCCTCTACTCAGCCTCATCTTGAGTACTGTGTCCAGTTCTGGGCTCCCCAGGACAAGAGAGACATGGAGCTACTGGAGAGAGTCCAGCATAGGGCTATGAAGATGATCAGAGGGCTGGAGCATCTGCCCTATGAGGAACGGCTGCGAGAGGTGGGCCTGTCTAGCCTGGGAAAGAGAAGACTGAGGGGGGATCTTATCAGTGTGTACAAGTACCTGAAGGGAAGATGTCAAGGGGAAGAGGATAGACCTTTTCCAGTTGTCCCATGTGACAGRACAAGAGGCAATGGGCAGAAATTGAACCACAGGAAATTCTGCCTGAACGTGAGGGGGAATTTCTTTGCTATGAGAGTGTCAGAGCACTGGCACAGGTTGCCCAGAGAGGCTGTGGAGTCTCCTTCTCTGGAGATCTTCAAAGCCCRCCTGGATGCAACCCTGTCTACCATGCTGTAGGTGACCCTGCTTGAGCAGGGGTGTTGGACTAGATGATCTCTAGAGGTCCCTTCCAACCTCAACCATTCTGTGATTCTGTGATTACTGAAGGGCTCAGCTGTCCACTTAATTGTAGATAGTACTTGATAGCACCATATGAAATGGAAAATCCTGGTAGCTGGGCTAGAGACAGGGAAATGTATAATTTGGAAGGGGTAGATGAGAGAAGACATGTCCCCCTTGGTGTAATTCATTAAAAAGAGGGGAAAAAAAGAAAAAAAGAAAAAGAAAGAACATGAGAGGGTGCCCAAAGGGGCAGTTCTAAGTGATTACATCAAACAAATGACCTTCCCACAGTGATTTATGGGCTAATATCTCACTATGGGTGCAACCTATCAGTAAGTAGCCAGTACAATTAGTGCTGCTCCATGAATCACTTGCAGTTCTGCCTGCTCTGAAGGATTTTCACACACAGTTTGTTATTACAGCAAATGAAAGGTTCACCTGGCCCTCATTTCACCTGGCCCATGAATTGTTTCTGAAGGCCGAAGATCACATTAGTAGGTTTCTGCAGCCTAAGCAGGGCTCTGCTTAATTACCAAGGCTCAGCCAAGAGGGTATAAGGGGATATATAAGAAAGACATAAGTTGAGGATGAGGCTAGAAATTCTGTGGGCAGGAAGACATGGGATGTACCCAGACTAGATTTGGCCAAGGCACAGTGCTAAGAATATACATTAGAATCTACCAAAAAATTACCTGTGCTCATCTTCTGTGTTGCCCCATCTTAATGATTTGGGGCTTCCAAAGGAGACAATCTCATGTTTTTGAACTAGGAGTGTGTGCATGTATTTCTTTTAGCCAAGTTAATGGAGAATTAATCCTCTGTGACACATAAATACTGATTCTTAAAATGCTTGAGATACTGTGAACTGTAACACAGATAGCTGTGGATCTGTATAGAATTCAATCTTTGCTTTAAGGCATAAGAAAAAATCACTGCAACAGCAGGAAAACACTTCTGTCTCCTCCTTTCTCACTCTCATACATGCTCACAGAATTGACTGTAATTTGAAATACCAGGAAAATGCCTAGTTTACATTCCCTGAGTCAGAGAGGACAGCTCCTTTCACAGCTTACAGGCTTCTGATTACAAAGTTTACTATCTGTTATAGTTCCCGAAGAGATGTTTTCAACCACATTCCTTTCATGGAACAGGTTTACTTTCTTTTTGAGATGCTCTGATTTCATATAATATCATCAGCAAATCAGCAACTAAGTCTTTACAGGGAGTCTTTGGATGATAGTTTTACCTTATAGAAAAAAAACACTAGCCTTAAAAACAGCAAAGGTTCTTCTTTTCACTTTCTTTCAGCTTCCATTAGTGTCTAAATCAGCCAATCTGGAACAGATTCCTTTGCTTAAGAAATATAGCTGAAGAGGATCATTCAGCTTTGTGCTGAATGTGAAGTAGCTCAAAGCAGCAGCACTGATGGAGGAATCAATGCAAAGGCATAGATACCAGGGTGAGAGGGAAGCCTTCCAAATTTTGCAGGTTTCCCTTTGGAAATGTGCTATTCCTGCATGGAAATGAGCGTTCATGCAATGGTATTCATTGCAAACACATGAAGCTCTTCACAATTTCACCATGGCTATTCTCACTCTTTCTTACAGCCGTATGGCTCTACAAGGTCTGCAGAGCAGATACGGTGGCCTCCAAGCACATGATGGACTGTCAGCATGAATAGGAGCCTTCAGCGCAATTCTTCTTGTACAAGTGGAAGGAGCAATTCAGAAGACAGTAGGGTAAGACCTGTTCTTCCACAGGAAGTTAACAGGTAATATAGCTAACATCTGGAAATAAGGGTACTGGTAAGACATGCAGAGAATGCTTACTGTAAAGCTCCTCCTACAGGGGTAGTTGGGAGTGACTTTAGAGGAGGGGAGAAAATAATACTCCTTTTTATTGCAAGTTCCTCTGAGTCACTGACTTTTTGCCTGGATCAAAGAAGTGAGCCGCACTGACAGTAACGTTTTTTTCCTATTAAAATTCACAGAGCAGAAACAAGCTGTATCTAAACAAAGAGTATATGGGAGAGGGATTCATCCTGTTTGCAATTAGCCAAAAATGTGGGTTTCTATTTTCTTCTCCATATAGCATTCACTGCCTGGGGTATCCTGGGGTAGCACGGTATCATACCAGTGACATCAGAGCTGGGTTCTTTGTTTCTATCATCTGATCATTTCTTGCCATTAAGTGGTAGAAGCTTTCTAGGCTTGGTGTGATAGTTCAGACAGCTCTGAGTTCCAGACATACTATGCAAAGGACTCAAAAGTCCAATCTTAAGAGGTGTTATACGCTCTCTGTCCCCAGTATCATCCCATAATGCAGCCACTCCTGCTTTAATTCAACATGATTACAAGGGATTCTGCATGAAATCTGACCTTTAATACACATAAGAGATGATAGAGAAGTTAGCACTAGAATTACTCAGTCAAAGTAAAAGAGCCCCCTTGCAAACACAAACACCCCAGATTGAACTAATCTCTCAACTTCCACAACTGCCTGGGAACTGTTCAGCTGTGATTGTATTTGCCATCTGGATCCTCACTACAGAGAACTCCAGGCTTCCTTATGAGCCTGTAACTTTCCAGGTTTAAAATGTTTTTGAGTAGTACCTTTTGACCTTAAATCAGTAATCAATATAAATGATAGCAGATCTGTTCTATGGCTGTTATGGTATCGGGAAGGGAATATAAATGAGGTACCTGTCCGTAGCTCGAATGTGTAAATGCATTGTTTGTGCACGATTTCTATTGTCAATTGACATCTGTGTTCCAGCCCTAATTACACCCTTGAGATGATGGGGCATCACTGCTTTTTCAGCAGTTTTGTGGGTGCTTTTAAATGACTGTCTCAAGAAAAAAAAAGAAAACAGCTTGGAGCAGCTTCAGAGAAGCAGAAAGAGTAAAGCTCTTTCAAAAGCAAAGCTATGCCATTCGTTTTTGAAGAAAATGAGTCATGCTAGCTCTCTCTCTAAATGCCTAACAAGCATGAGGTGCTTTCAAGCCAAACTCCAGTCTCTGTGTGTTTGTGTCATGCATGCATCCATTGCTGCCCAGGGAGGTGCACAGGAGCCAGTGAGAGTAGTATTTGGCCTTGTCATTCTTGAGATATGCAGATGCAGGTATCTACAAATTCCTGCACTAGTAAATCCATAACAGATTATTAAGGAATAACTATTCAATAAGTTCTTTAGAAAAGGAAATAGAGTCCACCCAAGAAAATACCCAAACAGCATGATTCTTTCAGACAAAAGAAGGACCTTTTCACACATTTCAGAATAAAGTTGCAGAAAATAGTGCTGCAAGATGCTGTAGACCAAAAAAAGGGGGGGGAGGGAGTGTCAAAAAATAATAGGATAAAGTTAGTGAAATGGGTCAATTGGGGCTATTAACCATAATGGTCTAGACAAAACCTCCTACTCAGCAAGTACTTAGGTTAACCACTGCACTCGGGAGAGTGTATTGCAAGAAGAAGTAAGCCATACTGATATTTTCATAGACATTGGCAGCTGGAGATGGGAGTGCAACTTAAAAAGGGTTTAGGTCTGACCCAATATGGTTATACTTGAGTACGATAGTTCCTAGTTTATGTACTTAACTTCCTTGCCCCAGTCAAGCTTGAAAATGTTAGGTGCAATATTCCTGTTTTCTCTTTCAGTTGTTAGATGCCATATTTTGGGCTGCTTTAAGGACTTGTATCTGTAAGAATAAAAGGAATTATTCACTGTGTGCTCCAGAGCCCAGCATTTGCCAGCTGCATTCTGTTGTTTTTCCTCCACTGGCTTAGCAGAGATATCTTTTGGCCATTGGCACTTCAAATGCAAATCACTGAAAAGAATCCATGTCCTAAAGGAAAAAAAAGATCTCCATAATTAAACATGTGGTCCTGTAATCTTCCTGTATGTATAACCTTATGCATAGTCAGCCCACTGAACAGCAACAGAAAGTCATAATCTGTGCATGGAATGTGGCATGGTGGACAGCACAAAGCCAAAATCAAGTGAACTCCCTCTCATTACTTASATAATAGTTGTTTTTAGATTATAGACCTATTTTGTAGGCACCACACGTATGTACTACCATAAGTTCATATTATCATGTTATTTGTCTCTGATGTTACTCCTTTATTGCCTCAGTAGATCACAGTGGGAGGAGGTGACAAATACACCCATCTCAGGGGCAGTTAAGAATGGCCTTTCTCTTATTCTATTACTTTTTTGTTTGCACAGAGTGGCACGAAGCACAGGACTTAGTGAGCATTAAAGTGTGAAATTAATTTCTGATTGTCAAATAAAGAGGAGGATGGGACTGTATAAGAACAAAGCATATTCACAGTGAAGAAGGTGCTTTGAAATAACTCATGTTGTTCTGCTCTGTCAGTACCATTGCACCTACAGAATTCCTGATGTCTATAAACCAGAATGCCTTCTCCTGGGCACCAGCTCAAACTACATGACCTGATCATGGTGACAGTCAGACCTCARTGCAGCTCCAACTTCAAAACTCTTACCTGGAGACAGGAGTCAGTTATCAGTAACTACAGAAATTATTAAATACTTATGTGGCAGATGGCCTAGATCAAATTATTCTCAAACATGTGTTGCACAAAAGATCTCAACAGTGATGCACATCTTATTTTGTTAAGGAAGATCTAGAGCATTTGTGATAGAGGAGAGGACAGCGGAAGGCAGAGAAAATTTTGAGGTCCTTGCATCATTCAGGAAGGAACTAAGAACAATGTAGGGGGTCCTGGTCACTTGCTCCAGAATGCAGAACAATAAAAAAAGAGAATTAAATGATAGTGGGGAATGAGTCTGGGAACAATCTCCAATTTTCAGGCAATGTTTAGCTTTAGTCTCACTGCTCCCTATTACTCCTTCATCAAAACCTGGACTTGTGTTTTTAAATTCTCATTGCCTTTCCAAAGGGACAGCATGTGACACTGTATCCAGCACGTGTACCTGGATTTAGTCATGATTTTGAGAATTTCCACAACACCTCCCACCCCACTGCAGTGTCAAAGAAGAGATATAGCACTCTGCTCAAAATGATAAACCCATCCTTGCTTATATCTAAGAAGTCCAACTTGGTACATCAGAAATCTTACATGTGACTGAGGCTGTAAGGTATGCATCTGCCACTATCCTAATGTGTCCGGTTTGTCTTACCCCCAAGCTTTCATGTAATAATAAAGACAGAGGTGATCAGGGAACTGCACTGAGCATCCCCAGATTTTTGTAGTTTCTCTTTGAAAATGCTGTCTGTGAGCTCAATCTTCCAAAAGCAGTGATACATTCTGAATACAACAACATTTGTCCTTTTCCATCTGGATCTGAATGGAGTGGATACAATGATAAAAAGCAAGCCCACTGCAGCTGTGTTGAAACAAATTGCTTTGCCTCCAGGAAATCAACTACACTGTTTTTCAAAAAATGTTTTTTAACAATTTCACTGATCATCCCTGCCCATGATTTCACATAGGAAACATGCACCAGAGCAGTCATCCCCAGACCAGTCATCTCATTCTGTTGGTAGGGTAGCTGATGCAGTTACTGCTGCCACTTCGCTGTCATGCAGAGGCCTGGGCTTCACTTTCTTCTGTTCTGCTGATAGAGCAGCAGATGCATCAGTCTGCTGATAGATTCAGCAGACCTGGCCTGGGTGTTTGTTTCATTTCAGTAGAAATATCATCCCTCTGAAAAAAAATCAGCACAAATAATCTTCTCACAGAAACCCTAAACCTGCATTTCCTTTCCTTTTGAAGCCACTGCATTGAGAACAAACATGTTTCTCAATGTACAGACATTGAGAAACAGCAAAGCTGGAGGACTATTACTTCCATAGACCATTGCCATGCTGCTCATCTTATCTCAGAAAAATCACTATTCTGCCATACTAAGGTATCTGCCAGTCTGCCAAGTTTCTAGGCACACTGTTCATTGTTTCCTTTGAAATTTAGGGCTCAGAGCTCCCTGCACAGAAAACAGGTGCAAGACATGGCAGGGAGTTTCCTACCCTCTGGGAAGCTGTGCAGAGAGCCTCCCACCTTGTGGACAAGGTACTGGGATTTGCTTAGCACTCACTTGGCTGAACCTGATTAAGCTGAGACTTTATTTTTCTAGCTGTATGATAAATTTCATTGACGGCAAAGAAATAGGAGCCAATTTGAATGAGCACTCATAGTGCTACTTTACTTAGTAGTTGTTACTCAAGTTTATGATTGCTCTTGTGCAAAAGAGACTGCAGTACAGCAGCATACCCCTGAAAATTGCCTGAGATGAATTGAATTGTGTGAAAACTCAGCTAAGAAGAGATCTTTTTCCAGAGATTTGCAAGAGAAGACAATATATTTCTGCTAACTGATAAGCAGGAAAGTCTACGAATCTGCTAAGAAAACTTTTGAACTGAAAAGCAATCCACCCTAAATGAGATAAGATAAATGAAACAAGTCAAGGAACGGCTATACGTCAGCACTGGACAAAAGCATTATGGAACAAGCAACAACCATGAATTGACCAGAAAGTGAATAGAGATGAAACAACTACGTCAGCAGTTGAGCATCTGAGCCTGCCTTCTCAGTAGTGTAATATTAGAGTCCTTAGAAGAGCAATCGATGGAGCCTTGCAGTGAACCTTCACTATGAGAAAGTATTATTGACCCTGCTTTTAGAAACAGAAAATGAAAAATGATGTCATTGATCAATATTTACCACAGGCAATGGAAGCGTTAAGCAGAGAAATCAGACTTCCTAACTGCATCTTGTGCACCTGCACTGCTAAGACTTCCCTTCCCTCTCCTTTCTATTCTGGTAGGAACTTTCCTTCCCTAACACCTGTCACAGTTCCTAAAGAAAGTCCTGACTTTCTTTAGGAAAGTAAAGTTGCCAATTCACAGTAGGCATAGTGCAATACTAAGCCCTATCCTAGAAGCTAGTTTTCAGAGACAGCCCATAGAGCGGACCTAAGGAAAGAATTTGTATCAAACACCAGTTCCTTCTTACATGGCATGGTGAATGGTCTCTCCATGAGGAAACTGTCACTCTCACTTTAAATCTAGCCAGCAATTCCTCCTATGAGTGATTAGAGACAGACAGACATCATATATGCAGAATGTGCAATGAGCAAACTATTAAGTTCTCCTTTCTGGAGCAAGTGCATAAGCAATTAACAAACGCAGCAAGAGTTTCCTTCTGAAAAGCCATTTCTAGCATACATAAAGCAGATGAACTCCATCTCCCTTAAGGGTTTTATTGGAAAAGGGCCAGTGATTTCCCATTATTAACTACAATTGCCTTAGCTGTATGGACATTATCAATAAAGAGCCACATTCCTCCTGCAAACCATACTGATGCCAGAAAGCACACTGTGTTCTAGAAGATATGTGATATTATTAACTAGTATTATTTGAGGGCTTCTTTCTTTGATTTTGCACTTACTCAGAACTGATTTTTAGCAGGTTACCTTTGAGATCTCTTCCTTATAAAATGTGCTTTGTGAAAAGTTGCTCTAACAGTAAACATGTCACCTTTGAAAATATTATTGTCAAGGTTATTAAAGCAATCAGTGTGATTTGCTGCTATTTCTTCAGCTTCAGCGCTGAGCCAGTGCCTCTGACCATTTATACTGCCTGGATGCAGCATTCCACACAGAGCTGGCAGCATTTTAATGCTATGTAATGTAAATTTCCTCTGAAGTGGTTTCACAATGGAAGTCAGCATTTCATGTAGATTAACAACATACAGTCATATACATATACATAACTAGCAATATACATTTCTAATATCAATAACACCTTGTGGTTCAACAGTTGATCAGACTTACTCTGCTACAATTAAATTCATTTGTGGCTCTACATCATTCTTATCTCTGCTCCTGAAAAACTGCCTCCTTTCTACCTATCTTATTTTTATACAGGATTTTGCTGAACCCATCAGTCCCTACAACCAGATGACTTAAGCTTTAGCTATATCACATATCTGAATACGACAATTCTGTAGAGGTTTCAACACTCTCTAAAGCTCCTTTTTGCTTGTAGAAGAATAAGATAGCATAGTTACAGGCTCTTGTTCAGGAAGTGAGTTATAATTAGGATTTGTAGTGTTGATGGAGAGAAGGCTATAAAGAGTGAGTCAGAGATATTCACTGATTCTCTTTGGCTTCTGAATAGCCTCCTTTAAAGTTCTCTTCTTGGTTTGTGTTATTTGTTTTACTCCTGTACTTACTAGTAAATATTTTCAGTCTTATATTTTACAGTTTATAAGCAGAGTGATATAGCACCAAATTGAACACCAAGCAATTTCAGGTTAACATAACTACACAAAACTCCATGACCTAATGGCCATTATATTTTGCAAAAATGTATATTTTCACAAGAACAAGGAAATGCCTTTCTTCAGCAATGCTGTATTAGAATCAAGCTTCCCCTTATGTTCTGTCATGAACTGTTTACAAAATGCAGAAAAGCAGACATGTCTTGCTACTAAGAAAACATTTCTTTCAGAAATCTAGTGGTTAAATATTCAGAGTGCACTTTAAAGCACACAAGGTAAAGCTTTAAAAGACCTCTGTGAAAGAATTGTTATATGAAGCTTTGAGATGTGGAAAGAACCTAAAACAATTGTTCCTAGCACCAAAACATTACTTTATAGAACATTTTTAGATGATGAGGTTTGTTTTGTCACATGTTCCATTTTGAAAATGCATCATCAAAAGAAGTGGCTGTTTTGTGTTTTGTTTTATACACAAGTTTCCTAACATCCCGCCTCATCCCATTCTTCCCCTTTGAAACCAAACACCCTCAGTTTATTGATGATATTGGATATATTTTAGAACAGCTGGAAAAAATCTATAATCTTTCAATTTTTATGGCTTTTCACATTTTCTCTGACTCTTTGTCACCTTCCAGACTGAGGTGAACATTACTGTCAGCAGAGTTAGATGCAGGGTTTTTCCTCTAGCTGAGTCAAGACAAAAATTACCTGTGGGGTCTATTTAGGGAATTTGCTTCCTCACTGCCACTGCCAAGAAGTTTAACAAAGTTCTGTACTGAAAGACAGCAGAGAAGCAAAAGTGATTGTATTTCAGGAAAGACCTGAAACTAAATGTGGAACACAAACAGATCTCCTTACTGTTCATCAAAAAGCCTATCTTTGACCTGTCGCAGTCCACGTCCCTCTTCTGCCTCTGTAGACATCCTGTTCTTACTTTTGTGCTTTACTTAATGTGCTTTGTTACTTTGAGATTCTGTGTGTAGTATCACTTCCCGCCACACCAGGCATCTGAGTTTTACAAAGTAAAACTATATCAGACACCTAGGGAAGTATTCAGCTCACCTAATGTCCAATATCTGCAATACAGACAGCTGCACTGAAGACAGTCACCCTACGCTCTCCTGACATTCACTGGGCACAAATGATGATGGAGATTAACTACAATGACTAGCTCAGATATAGACATGTACACTGCAAATGTTAAGATTTGTCTGGATTAAACCTATCCCCAGGTTTAATGGGGTGGAGAACTGAAAAATTCTCCATTGGTTCTGTTTTTCTTCAGCTATCTGCTTTGTACTCTCTTACCTTGTGTAGACATACAATCTTTATATTCTGTATTGAGCATCTCAGAGCCCTCCTGGAATAGAGGTCAATGATACATTTTCATGAGGAACCTTTTCACAGAGAAAAAGACTCCAGAACTTGCAGTCAGGATACCAAAGTACAAAATGACAGGAGGGTTTGCCCATTTATATATATGAGCTCAGAGTCCTGGGCTGGAGTTATAGCTAGCTGACTATTCCTCTTCACCTGTAGACATCAGATTCAGGAGCTGGGACAAAAAATCCAGAGGAAACATTTCACCTCAATTTGGTGTAATCTACTTCCTCAAATGTCACTTCTTTCAAAATGTCTAATTTGGCATCAAAACCACACAATTTAATGCTTAGCTGATACAAGCTTCCTACTTTCTTTGCAAAGTGTGTATTATAGGAACTGTTTTCTGACCAGAGACCTTACGATGGAGATTCTCAAAGCTATCTATAGGACACCTAAGCCTTTGAAAATTCTATTACAAAYTATTTCTATAGAGCATTTGCTGCACTGCAGGATTAGTTCTTTTGCATAATATTAAGCCCCCTTCAAGGCCTCCACCGAGTGCCTTCAGGACAGCTGGAATGTTAAAATGATACAACCATTCTATATAGGTATTGCTCCAAGGCTAAATAAGCAAAGCTTGGTCTGCATAGGAATAAATGTATTAACAATGCAAMACACTGCCTGCAAGGAAAAATATTAATCTCAGTTTCCAAGATCATATACCACCTGTATGAATTCCTCTGCTGCGAGGAGCAGATTTCCAAAGTCTTCTGCTTCTTCTTCCTGTTCTAATTTGCTTTGCTATATGCAAACAGAGCTTCCTCCATGAGGGAAAGAGATTTTTTCCTTCTTTGTCTTTCCTTCCTTCATTTTTTCAAGTAGCATTTATACAAAGTTTATTCTCTTGATCCCAGAATAAATAAAAATCTATCTCCTCTCACCTCTCCAAAAATATATACGTACACATATTACTTAATGTATAAAGGACTTATTCTATTACAGTAGCAGTATAAGGGAAATATTTTTTCTATTAAGAAGAAAATACAAAATTGTTATTCTCGAATATAACATTGTTATGTATGTTGTTATTCTCCAAGACTGCAATTCCTTTTTTTGTGGTGGGCCCCAGGACATTCTGTGCATACCTTCACTTCTAAAGGTCGACCTGAAGATCCCTGCCATAATGCCTAATTTTCAGTCTTATCCTGAAGGTCATTTCTGTACTTTAGCTCTGAACTCTTTATTATGAGTGACAGATAGATGACCAGTAAGAACATACTCTAAGGTAAGAACTGGCCTATGATACTCCAGATTATTTCCCACATGTAATCAACCTTCCAGAAAAGAACAGCTTTTACTAGTTAGTGATCTGAGATTTCAACCACTGGACTAAAATATCAAGATTTGGTAGATACTTTTGAGAAATCTGATTAATCTGCTGTCCTTGGAAGTRAGAAAGTTTTCTGATCCAAGGGCATCATTTAGATTCTTTATGCATTAACACTGATGCATAAAAAACATGAAAGAAAATCACTTGGATGCAGGATAAGAAATGCCCAGCTGAGTTAAGGCACATTGCATATGGATTAATGATTTGGATGCACTTCAAAAAGTTCCTTTCAGCTAAGAGTTCTCAGGCTCATCCAAAATCTACATAACATCTTGGTCTCGGACACTCTCCAAGGCTACTCATAAAAAATGCTTTTTTATAAACTGTAGGATTTTTGTTTGCGATGAGAAGACTTGTTCTTTGTCTATTGCATATTTCCAGACTATGGCCATGAAAAACTAGATTTCTTAAAGTAGGAGATATGGGCCTGTGTTTGTGAAGCCAGAGACGTATAAATACATCTGATGAAAAGAGAAGATGTATAAATACATTTGAATAATTCTCCTTGCCTGTTGATATTGAGTCATGTGATCATAGAGGGAGCAAATAAACCATCATTTCACACATGATATGAAGCAGGTAATGACTGACTGCCAGGAAATACAGACGCTACTCAGATGAAAAAAAAAAGGGGGGGGGAACAAAATTGCTCTTAAACTAACTTAAACATAAATCACATTGTCTTAAAAATGGTAAATGGGAAGAATAAAATACAGTATAAAAGGAGAATTCAGGCTTCAATGACAAGAAACGGTATGGACTCCATTAATGTTAAGAAAGCCAGAATGTCTCATCACACACACATAATCAGCTGTCCAGGGACTGGAGCCAGAAGCTCAGCTGAAAGAGTTTTGGTGTGCAGCTGAGGATAGTTAAGCACCAGGTGAAATTGCCTAAAGACATGATAGAGTTTCTATCACTTAAAGGATTTAAATCAAGAGTAGCTACTTTTTTTTTTCTCACTGATAAGAGCTCAGAGAGCATGCTATTGTTTGGCCAGGACCTAGTGGATATCAGATGATTGTACTGGTTGTTTAGTCAGGACCTAAAATCTATAAATCCATGCAATTATTAAGCACATGAAAAATGTGAGAGGATAGGAAGAGGAGTAAGCAAAACTTCCAGAATCTCAGGAATCATTTGAATTTCACATTTGTTTTAAGATCTGAACAAAATAGTAATTTAGTTTTATTTTACTAGAATAGCTTCACTCCAGGCTAATACTTAAAGTTTACACTCCACATTACAGGTTCTGGTTTGCATTTATGTTACTTTAGAAATAGGATTTAAAGTAATATATCTCATCTTCTTCCTAATTCCCTCTTGAACCATTACCACTTCTACTAAAAGTTTTGCCATCCTAGTAATTTGAGGTAAAGCTTTTGCAGCATCCACCAATAATAAATAATACTAACACAACACTTACTTACATTGCAATTTGTGTCTTCAAAGCTCTTTGAAAACATCTACCAATTAATTTAATTAATTAAAATAACCAGTCTGTAGAAACACCACACACTCAAGTGTGAAAAAATTTCCCTTCTAACTTCTAAACTCTAAAAATATAAGTGCATTGAATTCACTTAATACCTCTCATTCTTACTCTGTGCCAATTTAGAGCTCACATATTCCCTCCTAACAGCTTGAAATAAAGAGAGTGTGAGAAAGAAGGAAAGATTGTTTTAAGGTATTAAAAGGAATATAATTAAGTATTTGTTCTGGGGTAATTTTGCATAAATTGCACAACAATTAAGTTTTATATCATTAATACATCTTAATTCGTATCTTTTTATGATCAATGTTTAATTTACTCACAATTGTTTGGATTTATTTTGAATTAAATACTTTCTATAAGCCTTTTGCTTAAATACATTAGCCATGGTTTTATCACTTGGTACTGAAACTGATGTTTTTGATGTTATGAAATGTCCGCTAATGCCCACTGTGATCCCACTGAGTCTTAACATCTCAACTTATTTCTCATATCCAATGAAATTCATTTTTTTTATTTCTTGACTTAGCTTATAGCATATTTTTATATAGCTAGACGAGATTTAAAAATTCCATTGGCAAAGTAGGCCTGTGCACTTAGCTGGGAGCAGTAGCCTTCTCCTTAACTTTTGGAGATGAAAGGTTAATTACTTCGTGGTGCTACAGGGAAGGCAGTATTAAATAATAGAACAGGAAGACATGAATGAGATCAGAGCATCTTTTGATTTGTATGATGGAGAACCGCTAGAACAGGCGCATCAGTGCTACCTTGGCTACTGGAGGTCATGCGGTTAACTACCGCTGAATTATGCAGCAACAGGCAATTTTGCGGATAATAAAAAGAGTGAAAGAGTTTTGCATAAACATATTGCTTCCAAGGAGGATAGCTGACTAAGTTTTACTGTCTCCAGATACATCAGGTTTTTGGCTGCTTCTTGCAGTGATCCTAACCAGAAGACTATTATATATTGAGGAGTTAGTGATCCACTTAACAGTTAACCTGCGGGGGCACAGTGCTGAGCTGCACGTATAGCTTAGACTTCAGGCCTGTGCTGTGTTGCACATAATACACAGCTGTAGGAAAAACTTAGGTGGCTGGTTGTAATGGAGGAGCTTGTAGGCAGTCCCACTTAGTACCAGTGATTACACCACCTTGTCTTTATCTTAAAGTTCTTTTCTTTATCTTAACACGAAGCAGCACATTCTCATGTGAACATCTTTTTGTTTGACAGTAGAAATGATGAACAGAATTGATTTTTTCTAAGAAAATCCTGTAAGAGCTCAAAAGACCAAACTGTCAGAGAACTTCTCCACAGGTGAGATCTGCATCGCGTGCTATGCCCTGATTGTTTGTCCAATGCAGCACATCTTTCTAATGCACAAAGTATCACAGATTCATAGAATCAGCAAGGCTGCAAGGGACCTCTAGAGATCATCTAGTCCAACACCCCTGCTCAAGCAGGGTCACCTACAGCATGGTAGACAGGGTTGCATCCAGGCGGGCCTTGAAGACCTCCAGAGAAGGAGACTCCATAGCCTCTCTGCGCAACCTGTGCCAGTGCTCTGACACTCTCATAGTGAAGAAATYCCCCCTCACGTTCAGGCAGAACTTCCTGTGGTTCAATTTCTGCCCATTGTCTCTTGTTCTGTCACAGGGCACCACTGCTTCAGGTACTTGTACACATTGATAAGATCCCCCCTCAGTCTTCTCTTTCCCAGGCTAGACAGGCCCAGCTCTTGCAGCCATTTCTCATAGGGCAGGTGCTCCAGCCCTCTGATCATCTTTGTAGCCCTACGCTGGACTCTCTTCAGTAGCTCCATGTCTCTCTTGTCCTGGGGAGCCCAGAACTGGACACAGTACTCAAGATGAGGCCTCCCCAGGGCTGAGTAGAGGGGCAGGATCACCTCCCTAGACCTGCTGGCAACAGTCTTCCTAATGCACCCCAGGATACCATTGGCTTTCTTGGCCACGAGGGCACATTGCTGGCTCATGGTCAATTTGTCATCCACCAGTGCTCCCAGGTCTTTCTCTGCAGAGCTGCTTTCTAGCAGGTCAGCCCCTAGCCTGTACTGGTGCATGGAGTTATTCCTCCCTAGGTGCAGGACCCTGCACTTGCCCTTGTTGAACCTCATGAGGTTGCTCTCCACCCAACTCTCCAGTCTGTCCAACTATCTTTGTTATTTAGTCAAAAATTGGCATGACTGAGACAAGTGTTAACAATAATTTAGGAATAATTCTTTTGATAACTGTTACTAACATCTATAGCTCTGCAAGTCAACCCGAGAACATAAGAGCAGCTCTACTGGATCAGATCACTGGCTCATCTAGCCAAGTGTTTTGTTGATGAGTGAGAGCAGCAATAGAAGACAATATTTAAAGATAACAAATGAGCCAGGGCAATTCCTGTAATCTATTCACTTTGTATTTCTCAGTATTCACACTTCTAATATTAGGGATGATAGAGAATATAATCCTGTCAATCCCCATTAGTATCTTTTTTGTGGATCTGGTGTCCACAAATTTGTCTAATCTCTTATTGAGCATACTGATACTATCCACCTCTACAGCCTCCTGTGGCAAAAATATTGTGGTAATTTCTGATATCATTATACCGAGTTGAATCTGAATCTTTAAATAGAAGAGGGGAAAAAAAAACCTTCTGGTCTTAACTGGRACCCCTTTAATAACACTTTACATTTAAGAGGTTCATGCCAAATTGTTAGAAGCACTTTACAAAGTTTAGCAAATGAATGTGATTTTCAATAGGCCAAGATCCTATTTGTGTGAAGATATCCAGTGAGGTAAYAGTAAAGCCATGTTCAGATCTCAGAAATCTTTGCCCTTAGCCACTAAGTCTAGCCACTAAAGAGATAGTCTATTCTGTTACATTAAAAGGCATTGGTCACCCCAGAGAAGATGTGAAATGGGAGTAGTTAGATGAACTACTGCAGCAGCAGGTAGAAGATGAAAGAGTGCTGAATGCATACCATGCCCTCAGGGTAACAGAGTTTCTGCTATAAACAAGAATTGGATGTACTGGTCTGTCACAAGATAGGATACCATTACCTTATGTTCATGGGAGATACACATACAATCTTTGAAGCACTTATATTGAAGGAAGCTGAAGCACTGGTGAGGCCACATCTGGAGTACTGGGACTGTGTCTGATCTCCTCAGTGAGAGAAAGACATGGATTTATTGCAGCAAGTCCAGCAAAGGGCCCCAAGGTGATTAAGGGACTGGAGCATCTCTCATATGAAAAAGGCTGAGAAAGCTGGGACTGTTGAGCCTGAAGAAGAGAAAGCTGCTGAGGGGGATCTTATCAATGTGTATAAATATCTGATGGGAGAGGCGTAAAGAAGACAGAGCCAGGCACTCGTCAGTGGTGCCCAGTGACTGGACAAGAGGCAATGGGCACAAACTGAAACACAGGGAATTCCACCTTAACATAATAAAATACTTCTTCACTGTAAGGAAGTGTGTAAACACTGGAACAGGAAATAGTTAACACTGGAAATAATTAAAACTCAGCTGGACGTAGTCCTGGGCAAACAGCTCTTGCTGACCCTAGTCAAGTTGAGTTGTGAGGGGCTTTGGACCAGATGATCTCCCTRTCCTCACAACTTTTCTGTGATTCTGTAAAATCAAACAAAGACAGGTCAGAAAAGAGCTACGAGACAACTTCAGAGAGATGAGCAGATCCTAGTGCATTTAGCCTCACAAAACTGGAAGATGAACCGAAGGAACTCCTATGATCTCTTCTAGCCTTGGTTTCTTTTCTATGAGTGTCTGAGAAAGGCTATAAATATATGAGATAAATACTTGTGAAGGAGAAAAGCCATTTCTGTTAAAACAAAAACAACTACTTAAAGTACACAAAAAATGAGTGTAAACTGACTAAGCCAAAAGTTAGAAGATTTCCAGCGAGATTCAAAAATAACCTATGAGATTTTGATCATGCTATGAATGAGGTTACATAATGAAGTTACCAGTGGTAGTTGGAGCAAGAAATGGAGGCTAGATTTGGTGAGCCACGAAGTCTTAGTTAGTCTCCACAGTCTTCTCTTTAGCAGATAGCACCCAAAGTTATTCAAACACTGAACAGAAATCGAAGTTCTTCAGTAAGATAGTATGAGCCTGATACACAATTCTGAGGAAGAAGATGATGTGGAAGAACAGTGACACAATCTCCCCTCATCCTTGCTGTGAGTTCATTGTCCTACTGCACTCTGCTCTGACTGCTTCACTGCCAAATTTGATACCTGCAGACATTCAGTCTAAAAGTATTCTGACAGCAACTTGCTTCTGTATATACCTCTCTGAGAAATAGTCTGTGGCTAGAAGGAACTTCCTGCTTCAAGAATATTAGGGGCTTTAAAAGCTGCTTATTTGATAAGAACTGTTATTGTAATGATAACTAAAGAGATATGTTGAACATAAAAAAGACTAGTAGCTCTTTGAAGGCCACTTTCTGTTGATTTACTTTGGACTTGAAACACAAGGACATGGCAGAGCAAGAAATGTCAGGTTAGGAAGGTGTTCAGAAATAAAGAGCCAGCCTAGATGATGAACTGAGCCATCAAAGAATAGAGTTCTGGTAATTATCTATATCATATATTATATGCTGTCAATGCTGTAAATATGTATGTCTTTCTACACTCTGACAATATCCCCATGCAGACATGTTGACATTTTAATGCCCAAGTTTCCTGAAAAWTTTTCTCCTAGCTATATTTTCAATTCACCAAGAACACAAAACAAGATTGAAGCACAGTCTACATATCAATATGCTCAGGAGCTAGACTTTCCTATAAAACAGTTGCAGCCATTCTTTTAGAATAAATTAGCTTCCATTCAAGTACCACACATACGGCCGTAGCTTAAAAAATGCATAGGATTCTGTCATTTGTACTGTAACACTTAATACCAAGATTTCAGAAAAGTACAATACTGTGTTTTCCTTGAAAATATGGTTCAACTAAGGGCTCTAGACTTCTGAAAATTAGTTTTAAATCAATCTGATTATAACTCATTTAGAAGGCTCAGTTCAACTTTCAAAGTCACCTGGCACTTAAACACTAACTTCAGCTGAACCACAGTCTATCATCAAATCAGTGTTCAAAATTAAGCAGCCAAATTAGTGTTTTTAATGGGAAATATTTGATTTAAAGAGAGGAGAACAGGGTGTGTGTGAGACAGAGAAAATATAAGAAAGACAGAGAGAGAATAGGTTCCAAAAGGAAGTTTCAGTAGGTAATATTAAGGACAGGGGAATTTTCATATTTTGCCATTGGAAAAATACAGTGATTTTTTGGTGAAGGATGTTGAAACTCCACCATCACCAGGTGGAGTTTAGACAAAGCACTTCCACACCGAGTATAATCTTAGAGCAGTGTCAGGGTGGAGGATAGAATAGATAATCTATTAGATACTTTGGCTCCCACATTGTAGGATTCCATCTATCAACAGGGTTCATTTCTCTCTTTTATGAGTTATATAATCATTTCATTGTAGTGTGCACTGTTAATCTATTGCTACAATTTCTGAAAGTTGTGAAATCACTTTTTATGAAGTATATATTTCAAATCTCTTCAGGGTAGATTTGTGGCGCTATGTATTTTCTTTCCCCCATATGAAGAGTTTCAGAAAATAAGGTGCAGTCATGAAATGTTTCTTTTATTGGATGAACTTACATCCTTATTTGTTCTTCATCTTTCTGAGGACAAACATGCCATCACATTCTCCCAGGAACTGCTATTGAAATATTTGAAATACCTTCTGTTCATTTATGAAAGTTATGATAACATTCATAGGCTGAAACATGGCTGTGTCACAACATCACAGTGAAATACAATGGCCCTCTTGCTCAGCAAGATATATTAGTAGAGCATGAATACATATTTTCAACAACTTGAGCTAAGGGATTCATCCAGCACTTGTCCCAGTGGTGGATCCACATTCTCACATGTAGCATATCAAAAGGAAGGTTCAAAATAAGCATATTACTATTGAAGTGTGTTTATATCACAAAGAAAAGAATAGCCCACCACCATCATTCTCTATGAGACACATACCTGAAGCAAAACAGACAAAATACCTTCTAGGTACATGAACCGTTAACTTACGAGAAGATGCCCAAGACTGATGGCATTAATATAGCCACAGAGTTCTTTTGCAGTACTGTCTGCACATTTCCAAAACAAAATGAACATAAGTCTATTTTACAGAGGAACAGAGAGGCTAAGACCTACTCGTACCTGGGTCTTATTGATTTCACTGAGATTTAACTAACGTTTTGAGTGCAAAATTTGACTTGAAAAATTTTCCTAAGTGGGCATTTATGAGACATCTGAAATAGAGCCCAGATGTCCTCACTACAATTCAGTCTGGGCCAAAATTTTCTCCTCCCCAGCCTCCACAAAATTTTTAAGCAGGATGTAGCTCTGACACAAGTAACATAACACTGAGACAGAGACAGTGCATCTATTCCCACCTCTGATTTCTGTACACTCGATGAAATGCACGCTGAAGAGAAGACAAATGTAGACATTCAAGAGATCTGTCTCTCTGTCAACATGCTTATTATATATTATATGATGTGCTATTTTAGGTAACTGACATAATACATCACTGTTTCCAAATGTCTCTCACTAGTAGGTTTTTTTTGTATGGTCTTTTATATGGTAGCCTTTTAACTTTACTTGAGATTCAGACAATAGCAGTATTAACCATTTTTTAACATAAAGCTTGACTTTGTCATTGTTACTTAGGCTGCAGCATGAAAAGAATCAATTATCAGTAAAACAAAATCATTTGTTGTTTTATCCTTTCTATCTCAGGGCCTCAACTGATTAAAAAGCCTAATGTGTACCCAGGTCCCTAGTAGGTGGATGTAGAGTGGATGATCTCTGAATCAAGTTGATATTTTGAATCATCTCTAGGATCCTACCTGTAAGTTTAACCAGTCCAGACTGTTCACTCCCTCTGGAAAGTACACTTACTTAAGCCACACACTAGGAAGGGCAATTTGGAGCCTTTCATGACTTTTGCTTCAGCAGGTTAAATTAACTAGTATGACATAGCAGTGGCCACGATTTGTGAATGGTTTCTCTCTCTCTACAGGTTCTTCTTTGACAGAGAAGACAAAATCAGTTCGCTGTGGTGGTGTCACTAGTTGAGCATCTCCGTCTGCAGTCTCTCCAAAGCAGCAGGTTGTGACAGTGATGAGCCATCACTCTTCTTGTTCCCTAGCATTAATGTACTTTCCACTAGGAACTACTCAAACTCCTATGGGCTATTCCCACTCATGATGCTGTTTGTGCTAGTTGAAGTATGCTTAATCAGGTGCAGGCATTGCACACTGTTTGGTTGCTTTGCTTCTCTGGGTGTATTTCACTGGTAGCTAGATCCTGACTGGGTAGCTAGATGACCACTGTCTACTTTGCTATGCTCTAAGTTTTTAGTTTCCCTACTATTATCTAAAATCCACATGATAAGGTGTAGGAAAGGGGCCCCATGCAATGGGATGCCCATTGCATCCCATGAGAACACACCATAGGATTGGTATCCGGCTTGTGGGTATAAGGCCATGAGGGCAACCATGTGAAAGCAACAGCACAAAACAACAAGGGAAACAACAGCAGCTCCAGAAAATCCTGTTGCATAATAGCTTAGGTGAAAAGTTACAGAGCTGCAAGCAGAGGTAAGCTGCAGAATGGCAAATCATAGTGGATATGGCATCTAAGGCACCATGCAACTCTCTCTGGAGTGGTGTCTGGCTCAACAGCCTGGCTTTTTTGAGCAGAAGCCATAAGGCTGGGATACTTTCCTTCAGACTGCGTTCAAGATCTGAGTCTTGACTGCTCTACACATGTAATACCAGCCACAGATGAATAGTTCCTTCATACTAGATCCTCATATAACTCCCTGCATACTAAATGGCAATTTTCTGCAGCAATCCAATTTCCTCATCATCTACTGATACTCTGTCTCAAGCCTGTGCTTTTGTACAGAAGCCACTGTTAATCAATTGTACATCTTCCTGTTTTCTGCTCATTAATTAAAAAATAAAAAGGCAAAGAAAAGAGGTGGTAGTAGGAAAATATAACATTTTCAGACATGTACATCAATACATCTCACACATATGAAGTGCATGTCTCTGWGTCTCAGTGTGTGACTCTTCTACCTATTTACCATTGTGCATGACACATTTTTCCAATGGAATTCACTCTTGACTTTATTTTCAGGTTCTTGTTACCCAAAGGAGGGAGGAAATCTAAAGAAGTTAGCTCTTGGTAGGGAAGGAGGTTGAGAGAGGGAGGGGTGTCAGTATTTTTCTTTTTCTCTCCAAGCAACAGAGTATTAATCCTTTATAAAACCAGTGCTCTTCAAGTATATAATTTTTCTCTTATAAATTCATCTTAAAAAAAAAAGTTTTCTAACAAAAATGACCTACAAAAGTTTCAAAATAATCATTTCAACATACAGCTTCTATAACTAAGTTGAGCACTTGCAGAAAATATTAGTGAYATTCTAAAGCCTTCAACAATCCTCTTTATAGGAGATCAACTTTAATTTAACTGGTATATTTGATGAGTTAGCAGAAAATACTTGTGAAAAGTGGTAGTAGGTTTAGGGTTTTTTTGTCTATTTACATCGAGTTGTTTAAGAAAATAGCACTAATTACCTGCAACTGGAAAGCACATGCTTAGCAGTAGTAAACTTTAAAAAAAAATCTACACATAAAAAATCTCTGTTTCATCTTTTCATGTGAAAATTAGCGTAAGTACAAAAACACCAAGTAACAGTGATAAGGTGATAAGCAATAGTAAATCATCTAAAATTGCAGCAAGAGACAGAAGTCATTTGCTTACTTTTTTTCCCCCCTTGCTTAGTATTTTGCTGCTCAAAGAGTTTAAGGTGTCCAGACAGAGTGAAAAAGAGTTTCATGCAAGGATGACTAAACCAGAACTACATTAATGAACCAAAATGAAAAGTGTTCATTATCCCATAAGCTATATGGAGCTACCTCATACTACCCCTCATACTCCAAAATGAGAAATATCTTGTATTTCCTGTTCTGAAGAAGTTAAAGTTTTGTTGAAAGGAGCATTTTGAAAAGGCACAGATAATCACTGTGAACTATTCATCAGGTGAAAGCGAAAGCAATGGTTTAGCACTACGTTTTGCACAGAGGGAAATGTTTTTTGGGGTGTTTTTTTTTTCTTTTTTTTTTTAAGCAGGATTTGGTGATCACGGTAGTGTTTAGTTGGTGGATTCCCTGTAGGCAGCAACATTGTTGTACTATTTGTGAGTGCTTTTCCCATACATTTTATGGTTATTAGGAAGTGAGGTTAATAATCACTCGCTGAAATTTCCAGAGCAGGTAGCTGCTAGCAGGACAAATAAGTATAAAATCACTAAAATATGGCCTAAATCCACAACACATAGTTGTATTATATGGCAGTTACAGTTGCTTTAAACACTGGCAAGAAAATGATATGTCACTCTTCTGCCCTCTCCTTGAGATCTATGATGTCTCATCCCATCCCCTACCAGTATTTCCAGGTAATACTACCCTACTTTCCTAGTAAGTCATTAGCACACTAGATAACTTGAAGAATGTAAAACTGCTCCTTGAAACAGCAGAAAACCTCTGGCATATTTTGAACATAACAGGCAGCAACAGCTTAACACAGAACCATGAACAGCTTTGGCTTAAAAATATCCTAAACCGCAGRACTTTCTCCCTCAAGAAAGGCTTTATCCCACTAGCTCATCTCTTCTTTCACTCAAGCTTCAGTAGTCAGTCCCCGACACAACCAAGACTCTCATGGTCCAAGCCCAAGGCCAGGCTGTGCAGGTGCCCCCAGGCTGGGGTCTGGGCCAGGGCTGGGCTGGGGGTCAGAGGGGCCAGTGGCCAGGCAGGTGTAGGGCCATAATGGTGCTGGAGCTGACATCATTGCAGCATTGTGGGGCAAGGACTGATGGCCCCCAGGTTGGGCTGAGATGGGGCTGGGGCTGGTGGGGAGGTCTCAGGAGTAGGCAGGGACAGGAAGGGTGGGGGGCTATCCCAAGGCCTGAGCACTAAGCATTCATGCTGCCTCCACATGTAGGAATTGAAGATGCTGTAATAAATACCACCATCCTAAAGAGGAAACAATATGAATTTTCTGAGAAAAATGTGAAATGTGAGGGAAAAAGAGAAGGAGAAGAAGAAGGAGAAGGAGAAGAAGTGATAGAGTCTGCCAGCTGGAAAAGATGTTTGGGCAGGGAAGGGAAGACTAGGGATGGGGAAAGTAGTGTTCCAGGAATTTCTAGTTCAATGATCCCAAATTTGTACTCCTAACCCTACCCCAGCTTTCCATTATGCATGCCAAATTTCTAAGAATCCAGTCATGTGGATGTTAGAGCACTTACCAGGGTCAAGATTAAACAGGAAGAGATGTTCACTGTGGTATGAAGTGGCCCATTTGGTTTGTTTTCAGGGAGTACCCTAGAGAGATGAATTCAGCCTCCAAGCTATCTTAGAGAGATGTGATCTATTCCTTTCAGACAGCACTTTCATCCCATCCCATGCCAGGGTTTGCAAGCATGGAGTTTTCTCAGATGCCATCTCATATATTGCATACCAAACAATGAGGAGAGTTCTCATTCCTGCTGAGGCATAAATCCCTCATCTCTAAATTCCAAGACTTGCTGAAGGGACAGGGAAATTACCAGGATTCCCCCAAAATACTAGTCGCATAGAAGACCAAGCCTTTCCTTCTGAATAAAAGCTCTCCTCCCTCCCTGCCCCAATTCTAGCTTGTGTGAAGGCAGGGAAGGTGACTAAGACACCTCTGAAGGTCTAGACTAACCCCAGTCCTGTCACATGCCCAGGGTAGAGAGAGAGAGAGTTGCAAATTCCCCTGTTGTAAAATCCTACAGTGGACTGGTGTAAGGAGCTTAGGAAATACCTCATTTCTTCTCAGAGGAACACAGCCCTTCAAATCCCACCTCACGTGGAAGCATGAGAAAAGGAACAGACGTACCCAAAGATCCCTCCCCAGTCTCATTCATGGATATACCCCATCTCCCCTGTATGAGCTATCATACACCTAGATAAAAGAGGAAAATCAGAAGAAGCCTCACCCCAGCCCAAGCCATATAAAGGAGTAAGAAGAAAGATACAAACAAACCCAAAAGACATGGCCCCATTTGATCCCAGCACAGATGGAACTGGGAAAGGGGAAATAGTCACCTATGCTGCCATACCAAAACGTTAAATTAAGGTAAAATTACATTTTAATAATTCTGATGCTGCATCTGTATAATGGAAATATTCTTTCTGCATCTGCATTCATCAGCTTGTCTGGCACAAGAAAGGAGCTTTAGTAGGTATAACTGCTGGAACATAAAACAAGGGTAGCTTATGTCAGGTTCCATGATTAGCAACATGGACTTTTTATGCCTTTGTTTATGATACATGTGATCAATCACTTCTTTGATGTTTGCAGACAGGTATTGCAGCTGATCTTGGAGTACATCATCCTTTGATGGCTGCTGTCTTTGGAGTATGGTGTGCTTCCTACTAGCTATAACTGGGGTCTGAAACCCAAGAGCGTGGAAGTTAGATTTTGTTTGGTACAACCTTGAGCAAGACTTTTGACTGTATGATGCCTCAGTTTCTTCCCACCTCTGAATTAAAAGGAGATTCAGAGGCAGAAAGCATTTAAAGCAGAAACTCTGAGTGTTTTGTCCTCTGCCAGGAGGCAACCCAGCACAGGTTGTCTATAATTGTTCCTACAGTCTGCCATAAAACACACGATGCTGTTTTTCCAGCTGAACAATGGAAACTGAAGCATGGTTGATAAAGAGATAAGCCAAGTTAATTGGCTTTATTTCAACAAACATCAATTAATTAAATTAAACACCAGAGGGAGGGCATCTGCTCATCGTAGTTCAGCTTGGAGTTCCTCTTTACCTCTTTCCGCTGATCATGAAAAGCTACAGGGCTTCTTGGAATATCTCCAGGAGGAACAGTCTAATAACAAAATTAGTCTCTATTTCAGAGTTGTCACATGGCCTGTATCCTTAACCCTTTTGCATCTCAGTCAGCTAAAAGAGGCAGTCAATATGATTAGTCCTTCATGATTCTTCAGCTTACTCAGCAGGAATCTAAAAATTAAAATCTCCTGGCAAGGAAACTATGAGCAATCTGTCTCCTGCAGTTTGGCTTGCAGGGTTTTTGTTAAAAGTCATATTAATTGTGGGCAGCAGTCACAGAAGATCTTTATTGTTAAGGTTCATATACCTGCCAGTGCAAAACAAGGTCTGTAATTTCTAATGAAATCTTATTATTCATCAGAAGATGTCAGTTTGCCAAAATCAGAACTTTTTTTTCATAAACATACAGATGAAAATTTTTCTCTGAACAGAGAAGGAGAGAGCTCTCCTCTACTTTCCTTCTACTTTGATAATTTGTTTCTCAAGGTCTTGGTTGTACCATGATATAGATAAACAGGACAGCAAAATGGATAGAACTGTATTTACTGAGGATTCTGTAATAGTGTAAAAATTCCCATAGGCAACAGAAGACACACACACACACACACACACACACACACACACACACATAAACACATACAAGTATGACTGGATGTATCCAACTCTCCAAATTACATCAAATATTACAACAGCGTAATATTTCCATTGATATGCCTTCACAGAACCGCTCCATCTAGGGTACTACGATTTATTTCTCTCCCAGTCAACAAATACCTATTATGCAAACCCTAAATCTAATGTCCAGTGAGGCAAGAGGGGACAAGGACAAATACTGCCTTAAAAGGAAAGAAATACCCTGGGAACAATATTACTGCAGCCTAACATTTCCTTTGGGTTGCTATTCACAGATTCACACCATAAAGGGCTCTAGGCTTTAAATCTCTCCAAACCTTAAGGCTAAACTTAACGTGAATGCAAGTGTGGCCAGTAAGCCACACAATACTCAGCAAGCCGGCAGGCTACAAGGACCACTGCTGTCCTCAATGCAGAAAATATCCTGGCAGCCATATTCCCGCACCCTCACATATCCTTTGCCTTGCTCTCCACACAGCCACTCCACGTGCAGCTCTACGCTTTCTCTCTTTCCTAACCCTAACCCTAACCCTAA
>NW_028186845.1:4337124-4425022 GCF_003343005.1 Rhea americana | reverse complement strand
TCTGCTCAACTTGGCAGTGAGTTGTGGTTTTTTTTTTTTTTTTTTTTTTTTTTTTTTTGGAGTGTTGTTGCTACTCTCTTTATTCAGTATATTTCTTTAAGAGGCTCCTCTTAGAGGAGTAATCTGCATATCTACTGTGGCAAATCATAGCTGAGGCAGGTGCTCTCCCTGTATGCATTATTTTTAATATACTGCTTCCAAAGGTCAGGCAGTAAACACTTCAAGAACTTCTTCTGAAAGAAACCATTTGCTCTTGTCTGCAACTAGAGAGTTATTAGGAACCAGTGACAGTAGGACTTGTTCTTAAGATGGGTCTCTGCAATGCACTGGCTCTGACACCTCACAGGCACAATTCGTCTAAGCATTGATCTACCACATTATGTGTTCTTGTTAATATCTGCAGCTGCTGAGGCTCTGTGAAGCTGAAGGACAAGAAAAAGAGACATTAGGCACCATCAAGCGTCTGTTCTTATGCTTGAGTGAAGTGCAGGTATGATTGCCTGTGCCTTCTCTCTTGCTCATAGTGCTGTCTTCATGTTGAGGTTGGCTTGAGAAAGTTGTGGTTCTGAAAGCAAGCAAGATATGCACCTTCTCTAGCACCTACCATCAGTTCTAGCAGCCAGATCTTCCTCCTGTATGTGAGGAAGTTCACAAATTCCCCATCCTAAAAGAAGAAAGCTGGGAAAATGTTTCAACTCTTACTGTGCCAATATTACCTGTCCAGCCAGTGCTCCATCACTGGGGAAGTCTGGAAGTGAGAGCTCATACCATGAGCACAAATGTGTGGGTTTCAGATTCTCAGCCCCGAATGGCAGAGCTTTATTAGAGATAGATAAAGAGTACTGAGCCCTGGTACCACGGTACTTCCTACAGCTGCCTGTAGCAGACAGTGGTGCCTCCAGAGCTCCGGCTCCCTTCTATTCTGTTGATGTCAGACAAGATTCTCCAAGAAGACTCCTTCTTTCCTGGTGTCTGTAACCTCAAGGTGTAATATCTGTTTCTCTTGATAGCTAATTATTCAGAATTCTGTAATGAGGCAGTTTCACCTTAGCCATTTCAACACTCAAATCTCAGCTCACACATCATCATTTGCTTCCCTGTTGTTTCTGCACCCAACATCTGGAGAGCTGCCACTTGGCACTCTCCTCCACTTTCAGTTAGCTGTATACTTTGGCTGAAGCTTCGTAGTGTGATAGTGACTTTCTGAGAGTCAGTTTTGCTCTTTCTTCTTCTGTGGGTTCAGAGACTGTTCTCCAGCTAGTGGTATTTTGTAAGGAGCACGATCTGTTTTTGCTTCATATATTGGCTTGTTTTTCTTCAGGATGTGTTGTTTTTAGATGTATTCACAGGCAGCCTTCTTATTCCTCTTCCTGGAAGTCACCAGTAATTGTTCTTAAGACCTTGAAGAAGTGAGAGCTTGGGCTGGGTACCTGTCCCTTCCGTGGCCATGAGCAATGTATATAGGTAGAACAGGTTGTAGATGTATTTCTGTATTTTACTGAAGCAAATTCAGTTTGCTGTGATAAGCTTAAAATAGTCTCATAAACCAGGCTTGACTAGCCAGCTTTCTTGTTTGCTATCAACTGCTGATGACATCTTTCCTCTTTTCTAGTGCTGTTTCCTTCTTTCTCTTCTGTGAGCCTTCCACACCTCATGTGCAACTTTTTCCAGTAGGTGGGATTCACTGCCAGAATAGAAGAGAGTAAAAATACTGAAGCTTTTTTTAAGATGGTATTTTTGATGAATAGTATGCTAGCAAAAGTGGGAGCAAATTATTTCTGATAGATGAGCTTTAGATGGTTCCTGCATGAGATCAATGGATTTCTTCATTTCACAGGTAGTTGGGCAAATTGTTCTGATATTTCCATTCTCTTCTGAATCACTGAATAATGACTGCTCTGGTGGGTTAAAATACTAGAATTTTTAGATCAGTAATCTTACAGGAAATTCCATATTTTAATCTTTTTTTTTTAATTTAAATAAGCATAAGTTATTAGTTTAAAATGATGTTGTAAAGAAATTGTACATTCTTGGGAGTAGATGCTTCTAGAGTGGGAGGATGTTGGAAATAAATTTTATACACATTTTAAATAACAAGTGAAAAGCACAGGCAAACTTTCATATTTGGCACTCTGCAAAATAACATGATTTATTTTTATTCATATTTGCATTTCTTACATGTATCTATCAAGAATAACTGGCACATAATACATAGGTTTTGTAGATGTGTGGATATTTACACAATGTGTATATTTTACTCCAGCAAAATCAAAATAGTATGCATTGACACTGGTCTAGGGTAAACTTGTTAACTAATTAAACTGATCTGAAATCATCAGAACCCTTAGTCTCATTATCGTGACATTTACTATTTGAAATAGTGAGTATCATAGTCTGTCATACCATCACTGGAGGGAGACTGGACAGTTTGCCTGTGGATTTGCTTTTCGTTTGCTGATGAGACTTTGGAGCCTGACGTTCCACTTCAGGCACCACAGACAAATTATGCTTTAGTGAGCACAATCTCTTCTTTCCTGAGTCTTTTCTGGCAATACTGTGCCTTGTACAGGGAAGGCTGTGTTTCGTAATTTGATAGATTGGGCCTTTCCCATATGTGAGGTGACAGGCTCTTTGGGATGCTCTGATCTATCCAATATACGACATGCAGCGTAAGATGATTTTCAGACTTCCGACCTTTTGAATAACCGATGATATGTGCTTCCACTTCTGTTTGCTGTTAAGCAGTCAGCTTGCATGTCTGCGGCTGGCAGATGTACAAGGCATAGCTGAGCAGTTTGGTTACTGTGACTGGAGATACTGCAGAATGGCAAGAAATTAGATGGCTGAGGAAGAATAATGAATCTTTGAAAATTGCTTTCATGTATGTTTCTGACCACAGTGAGCTGTTACTTGTATGGTTAGAAGCAGAAAGGTCAACGTCAACTTGTGCTCTCTTAACAGAAGAAAATCTGTTTTCCTCAGAGGGTTGTTTTGGCTGTTCCCACAATTGTAACTTGGAGAGAGAGTGCTGTTTAGAAAGATGTTGTCTCTATTGTCTGAGCAGCAGTCCTCTTGCATTGTATTGTGGTTAATCAGATATGTGTGCTCCCCAGCGCTCGTTCTAGTTAGTACTTGAATAAGAGACCGTTCTAGAGAATCCGTGAACTCTTGATAAACTCTTTAAATTTGCACTAGTGCACACTGAGGGGTTTGCATTTCTTTTCTGTTTGAGGCAGCCTGATTTGTCTGTAGCAGGATGCTGAAACTCTGTTCAGATGCAGTCAGTAGAAATATCGGGGACTTTTTTGAGCAAGTGGAGAGGGGGCTCCACTCAAGGCTGTAATTTCTCCCACAGTTTGGTAGGTATGGTAGTTGTTGCTGGCTGCTTTGGTGGATAGTTTTACTGTATTGTGTTGTTCTACCCCCAAAATGATCATAGTTTGGTATAAAGTGACCCCACTATATTGTTCTTCACTTAGGTTTTTATGATACATGAAATCACAGAACGGTTGAGGTTGGAAGGGACCTCTGGAGATCTAGTCCAACCCCTCTGCTGAAGCAGGGGCACCTAGAGCACAGTGCACACGATCATGTCCGGGCAGGTTCTGAGTATCTCCAGAGAAGAAGACTCCACAGTCTCTCTGGGCAATCTGTTCCAGTGCTCTGTCACCCTCACAGTRAAGTCTTTCCTCATATTGAGGTGGACCTTCCTGTGTTTCAGTTTGTGCCCATTGCCTCTTGTCCTATGCTTTGGCATCACTGAAATCTTTGGAAGCATATTAGAAGTTTTTTCATGCAAGGTGCATACCTGAAAAACACATTACATGGAAAAAAAATCTCTGCTCAGTTCTTTTGCATTGTTGAATGTTTCAGATTTACATGCAGAAAAATAAATGAACCAACATTTACTAATTAGTATAGGACTGATGACATTCAGAGAAACATTTTTTGCCATCATAGAGCTGCAGCAAATCAGCTCCAGTCRTGTGAGTATAGCAGTTGCATTGGGTGGGGCTGGAGATAAAGAGGTACAGTAATTTACAGACTCTCAGCAGTCAGCAGAATCGGTTTTAATTAAACCTGGCCCTCCCAAGGTAGCCCAGCTACAAAATGGGTTCTTGTACTTGAAACATGCTATGTTCAAGGTTGAAATTCTTCCCTTAGTGAACTCTTTTTCTGATGTTTGATWCATTCTGGGGGTACAGAGAAATAAAAACCAATGATATGCCAGGTGTGCTCTCYGAAGAGCCTAACATATAATTTCATTGGTAAGGAGGATTATATTCTTTCAGTCTGAGTAATGTTTATTGCCAGCTGCTGCTGGAGTTCTCAGAAAGACTGGATTTACTTATGCTTCTGTGTTAGGTTGTTGCTTTTTTTTTCTTTTTTTTTTTAATACAAATGTGAAAAAGAATACCCATCTAATTGTTATGTGTATCTGGACATAAAGTACAAGCAAGCGTTTTAATTTGAAGATGAGCCTAGCACATTCTTCTGGCCCCCAAGTAGTTACTTCCTTCCCTACTTCTGACTCTCTAGTGCTTGGATAAAAAGATGAGCTCTGAATGAACCCTGAAGGTCACTAGATTCAGGCTGTTTCATTCCAGCGCGGGAGTGAATTCCAAAGCTCTGGGGCCCTCGCAGCTAAATGCAAAGATGTTAGGGTTGGCGGAGACCTAACAAAAGATATTGTCCAGCCTCTGCATCCCACCAGGGGAAAGTGATAAGGATAAAAGTAAATGGACAAACAAAATTTGGCAAATACTTCTCAAGATCTATGCGTAGCGCTATTTTTTTTTTATCTTTTCAGTGTTTTCTCAAAAGTAAAAACCTATTACTTTGAAAATGGCCTATGAGCTGAATAGCTCTGATTTTCTAACTGAGTTATGTCAAAAGTGCTTTCAGAGCAGAAGCAAGTTGTTTATCTTCAACCCATGGCAGTACAAGGGAGACAGAACCACCTAGCTAGTGGTTCCCACAGAGCTGTTCTTGATTACAATTCTGTAATTACTTTTCATGCAATGCCCTGAAGATGTGAAGTGTGAAATATCATCGTTAAGATGAAGTGAAACAATTTAAGCACTCCTCTCCTGCTTTTGTTTTAATTTTATGTTAAGTCTATATGTTGCAAATTTTTTACTCTTTCCTGATGTTTAAAATTCACACACTTGATATGCTAGACTATTATCTGGTTACATTAAAGCCTAAGATATTGTCTGTGTTAGAAGTGATGTTATGAGTACACTGGCATCAGTGAACCCGTTGTGCTGCCATTTGATTTAATTCTAAGTTAGCCCTAACTAAATTGAATGAGAATTTTCCTACCCACTAAATACAGCCAGGTTATTTTCCACTAGGGGATGTTGTTTGATATAGTGTTTAAAACAAAGGGACTTTAATTCATAAGTTTCAATATTTTATTTCCAACCTGTGAATCCAACATGTGATGATGTGACTTTGAACAAATGGATTTACATTTCTATGCCTCAGTTTGTATCCACTGGCAAAATGATACAGTTTGTATCCACTGGCAAAATGATAATCCTTACCTCAGGGAATATGTGAGAGGCAAGACCGTTCGCAAAGCACTTAGAGTTGGTTAGTAAGAATGTGCAATAAAGGTTTGGGATTTTTTTGAAATCACCTCCAACCCATTTCTTTCCTTCCCACTCCAATGCACGTAGAAAACTGTTGCTAGAGAGTGCTTGAAATAACACCTTCTTCTCCTCCTCCTCCGTTATCAATAGAGGAACTTTTGTACATTTGCCAATCCAAAGATGTTATGTATGTCATTAAAAATTATACTGTCCACACTTCACTGAGGCCTTGCTTGATTCCACCTACTGCATTATGGACAAAAGAGCACTTTACATTTATTTCTCTTTTATTATGGTAACGAAAGTGTACCCTTACTTATCTTGACAGTATTTAACATTGCTTTCTTTGCTAATTATAGAATGCCTGACCCGGATTTCACCGTCAGAGATGTGAAGCTATTAGTGGGTAAGTTATTTTGAATGCACTGGATTAACTCTATACAGAACAGAATTGCTTTGATATACTTGCCCAGTTGTGTTTGTAGACATTCGTGATAACTCTCAGTATCTGAGTGAAGGCAAGGAGAAGCAATTTGTAAATTAAAAAGGCTGGGAGAACCCTAATTAGTAGTTGTGCTGACCAGTCTGTGATCTCATGCTAGATAATTGGCCATCTGAAGTAGAATGAATACTTGTGCTCCTAACAGGTGTCCTACATACACTTATGTGATCTTGGAAGACGACTGTTTTATTGATTGAGTTCCCTTTTTTTTTTTAAATCTCTTGTAGAGCATCTGTTTGTAAAGGTATGATTGGAGCCATATCACCTTTTGCCTGTGCTCTCCTTACAGTTTTTATCAGTGTCAGGCTAGGTCAGTGCTTTGAGGAAAGGTTGCCAAGAGAGACTGAACACAAAGCTTTGCAAACAGCCGTTAGTGATTTGATAGGAGGCACTTTGTCCTGAGTCAGTRCTGAATGAGTGCCTTCTCGTTGTTTTTAGAGGTGCAGTCTTTTTGATAAGACATAAAACAGATAAATGGTGTCTGTAATTACAAATACTTCATAGCAATTTTTGTAAAAGAAAACAAAAACTATGAAATAGCTACATTTTGTGTATTGAATACTTCACTGAAATATTCTTTTAGTTAAGATGGATATATTATTTGTCATTTGTCTGAAATTGTTACTGAATAAATGCTAGTGTTGGTTAAGTAGTAGCTGTGGAGGTAGTGTTGGTTGCCAGTTTTGTTAGCTGCATTCTTAATWTTTAGAATTTATTAGTATTATTTACCAGTATAGTGACAAGAAGTAATATTTTAAATTAGTCCAATTGCTGCATTATAAAAGAATTTTTGCAAAATTATTCTTGACTTTAATAATTCATAGGAATATCAAGTCTGAAAAATACCTAGTTAAGCAAAATGAGGGGGAGGAACTTGTGCCTCAATTCTATTTGGTCAGGGGTTATCTGTAAAGGAGGGGTTATCTCTGATAATCCCTCCTTCACAAACAAAGCTTGGCAATGTTGCTTAATTTATGATTATTTATAAGTTTGGAAAAAAAACTTCTTTGGTAGAAAATGTTAAAGCAGTGGTGTGGGAAGTGTTGTTTGGTAGCATTTTTGTGTTGATCAATCTGTAGTTAAAATAGGAAGTCATATGAGGGCAATTGGAAGTCCTTCTAAATTTTATGGATTCCCTAAATACTTGCATGTACATGTTTGTAGATGCTGAATCTGTCTTCCTTTGCTGTGGAGAAGCCTAATGCATATGCCTTTTAGTTATCAGGATGCTGTTTTTTATTTTCTGTGAATTTGTTCCATAGCTGATAAACTGCCATTTCTGTTTCTGAAACTGTTGAAGTTGAAGATCTGACTTTGAGATGTTTTGGAACAGAGTAGTGTTGCATAACAACATTGTTTTTCCTGTATAACAGTCAAAGTGTGGGAGTTACATTTCCTTAAGATTGATGTTCCTGGAAATATTAGGGGGTGGAGATTCTTATGTACGTGGCCAGCAAAGCAGGAGGATATTTATAAATAAAATTAGATTTATAAAACAATGGAGTAGAAATAACAATCATAATTAACTTTGAGATCAACTTCAGTACAAAAAGTGAGCAGTTTCTCACAGCTGGTTCAGCAATCCATGTATTTATGTACTAGGCCAGATAGGGCACATCTTATATCTRTCTTTTTATTGTGTTTGGACAATTGCCCTTTAGAATCATTGTACTGAACCTGTAATTTGGTCATGAGCCCTGTCACCTGCTGTCTTTTTTTTTTTTTTTGAATACAATTGATGACTTCTGTCATCACAGGTGGAAAATTTGATTAAAAGCAGGTGTCTATGCCTGATTTCTAAATGGTGTAGTCATGAGCTCAGGAAACATATTGGCAAACAAGTTTCATATTAAATATCCATGCTGATAATTTTTCCTAATCTTTGCTTAATAAGCGAAGATTCCTTTGCATTCTAATGTTCAAACAAAGCCRATGAAAACTCTGTTTTATTAATATCTCCTGTGATTGTGCCAGCATTTTTTTGGCAAACTTTTCAGATCTGACATGAGCCTACAGGTAACTACATATTTGAAATGCAGTGTTTTCAAAATATATTCTATATGTTGTTGAAATTAGAAGGGGAATGATATTTTGCAAATGTGAAATGGAATGATCATAACTCTCTGCATTTGAGTATGTGTGGGATTCAGTAGGTAGAGAATATGCTTTGAAAAATATTGTGTTCTAAGTAAATTTTTAAGTGCCCATCATTATAGTCTGCAGGTGCTATTTAAACCTATTATTTGTTCTCTTTTCTTAGAATCAGAAAGAATTTACAGAATATTTTAAAGAGATGGTATAGTTTTTATTCAAAGTCYGAAAACTGCATACATTATGGAGGAAGTTGCTGAACCTTTGGTCTCAGATTATTCTGAAATCTTAACTTCTGTTTATAACATGATTGTTAAATCATCTTCAGACTAGGGCAGCTACAAGTCACAAGGAAATAATGACATTCGATTGCTTTTTAATTTGTCTGTGAAAATTCCAGCCTGTGGCAATAATGGGGGGGAGAGGAAATTTATTGATCACTGTTAGTGCTTTTGATCACTGTTAGTGCTTCCTTGGTGTTTTTTTTTTTTTTTTTNTTTTTTTTTTTAACAAATACCAGCTGTAATTTAGATCTGGTAGTGTTTATGATTTATTTAGGATCATACATTAAAATGCATGAATGTTCATGTGTATGTGTTATATACGAACGAAACACTCTTCCAGTGCTGTAGTTTTACTTTAAAGGACAAACAATTTCAAATGCACAGTTGGAATAATGGTTATAACTAGACATTTGGCTCACACCTCCATATGAAAGATATTGTGGATACTCTTTAAACCTAAAACTGGATTAATTTCAGCAGTTGGAATTTGTCTGATCTCTGAAATGGCTACGAGCCAAGAAAACAAATAGAGAAGAGGAGAGGAATTATTAGCCTGCTTAAGAACTTAAGACAACTCTTGAAAGAGGAAAAATTATATTGTAATCAACTATTAGGCTTTTTAACTTCATTCTCTAAAGTGCATTTGAATATTGATTCTGAAAGACAGAATGTCAATGTCGTCTCATCATAAACCGATTTGAAATTTGGCAAAGAGGGTCATTGTCCCTCTTACATCTCCTTTGAACATTTGTACTAAAAGTTAATKAATGCTGTTTCTGCAGACTCCACATTTTTCACTCGTGGCATGCCATACTAGTACCTTGTTGGGTTTAGTATATGCTTAGGAGCTAGTTAAAAAATAAGTGCGCTGCAGTAGCTAGTAGGTATTGGGTCTTTTTTKTTTGTTTGTTTGTTTAATTACCAAACTTCTTGTACATTTACGATTGTTACCTTCAGATCTGCATAATATTTTGGTTTGTTTGCTTTTGTACCTTTGAGGCTTTGTGTGCCTTTTTTWTCCTAGTATGTGTTCTCCTACTTGCTTGTTTTAAAGGTCACGGGCTCTGAGCTCGTGAGAAGTGCAGAGAACTTATCCCTATTGTCCATTTCTTCCTCTCTGTAACCATAATCAGACTCTCAGCCAGTGAACAGGCACTGTCTCAAGGATGCTCCCAGCCAGCATTACTGAGACGCTCAGACTCTTTTCTTGGCTGCTAGTCATGTAAATTTAAGTCACAAAGCTCTCTAATTCCCTACCAGTGTCTTTACAAAAAGAAGGGCTCGGGTTAACTGAAGAACTGATTATGGGGAGTATCAGGTATGTAAGGTGGCAAGTGCTGGGTAGCACAGTAAGTACTACCAATTTTTCCTCAGTTTGTGTGATTTTGAATGACTTACTGCTCGTGAAGTGCAAATGCGCAGAAGAGGCAGYTATGATCGATGTTTTCCAGGCCTCTGTTGTGTCAGCTCTTCCGTGCTGATGCTTTGGGGCTCACAGTATGGAGAGGAGTCATAGATGGACAGAAAAGGAAAAGCTTATTTTCCTGGATGTGTGTGCTTGAATCTCCAAACACACCTGCTTGAATGTTTTATGCCAATTACACTAAAGAACAACAGAAGTATACTTGCCAAGATTAACCTAAGTCTGAGCAAGTGGTGAAAGGTAACTGCCTTGYTCAGCGAGCTGTTTGAAACAGGACTTCTGTGGCAGCCATTGACCATCTCTAGCCTTTGCTGCTCCTAAATTCAAGGACTGAATGCAAGTCACGTGCTTTAGTCTTTGATGTCAGAAAGCCAAAGCATTCTATTTTCTATTCTATTTATTTTTATATATATATAGTTCTTCATGTATATCATATAATCTGAAAAATGGAGCACTGAGTGGTTTTGGAACCTATGAACCWAGTAAAGGAGAAAAAAGAGGAAACATGCATGTGTGTGTGCATCAGTGTGAGCTCCCTTTCTCTTTCTTTGGTGTCTTTTTAGTGGTTTCCATGGGTCAGCATTGATTGAGTTTAAAAGAGTTTCTGCTTTTCTCTGGCATCTGCAATGTCTCACCCTTTGACTTATAATTGATGTCTACCCTGCCTTTATCTTCCTGGGTTTCACAGTATGGTCAGGAAACCTCTGGATAGGTATGGAGTCCCTGCAGAAACATGGTGTCATTTTCTAAGCAATAAAGGCTAGTCTGGGTGTATTTGCTTTAGTATTTTAGTTTTTAACTGACCCCTTTTCAGTGTGCATGCCACAGGCCTGCTGTTTATCACCATTTGATCCCAGCTTTTGCACTCATACGATGCCTAAATAAACCTAAGCACTCTTGCTGAGTTCTGTAATGTACATCRCCTCGTCTGTCTACAGGCTGAGGAGGTCCAGGCTTAGATGTAGCTGTGTGCGCCACAGTGTGTATGCATCCAGGGAGTCAAGCTTGCAAAGACAGGCTAGTGGCGAAAGAAGCAATTTCAAAACATGTTGAGGATTTTAAGAAAGAGAAGAGACTTTCAGTTATTTTGATCCCTGGGCTGAAGAGGTTAAAGTTGTGACCACAGCGGTCACTTCTGTAGGCACAGCAGCATTGTTGTATAGAATTCACCATGCACAGCCAGGCATTGTACCAGTGGGAAYAGTGCAAGTACAGGACTTATACTATTCATGGGGTGGTCTAACAACTGACATAAACTCACTGATTGATTTTGTTTTTTTCTTTAAAAAGAAAAAACTCACTAAGGGTTTATTAACAAGATTAAAAATAAGTATAGAAGCAGGGAAGAATATATCATCAATCACATATTTTTCAAATAAAATCTGACGTTGTAGAACAGGCCTTAATCCTTAAGCAGGTTGAAAATGTTTGGTTCACTTCATTTAGTTGCTCTGTTCTTTTCACTAACTGGGCTGAAAGGCTCTGTTGCTTTTGACTTGAATAAAGATCTAAGTGAAGTTGAAAGCAACAAAGCTTTTAAATTGATAAAATTTGCACATTGAGCTACGGCTTTAAAAAGTGGACAGGACAAAGCTTTGAAAACTGTTGCAAAGAATATTCTCCTGGCCCCAGGAGATGATGGAAAAGATGGGACCTAATAGATCATTTCAATATTTGATTTCTGTGATTCTGTCAAGTCTTTAAAGACCTGGCTGCAGCCTTTGATCTCCAAGACAAAGGGTGAAAGGAAAAGCAAGTCTTTATGGATCTCTGCTTTCTTTGCTGGGAGCAGCTGAAGAGACACCTGATGATCACTATGTTTTGCCTTTCTCATTTGGCATATGAAACACCAAAAAAACAGGAGCTGAGCCAAAATTTTCAGTTACAAATTGAGTGTTTAAAGAATTATATGTGAAGATCTCTGCCTCAACCTCAAGTTTATAATCATGGTGTCAATGGAGAAAGATAATAAAATGAATTACATCATTAAATCCCAAACATTTGCAACAGAAAGGCCCTTTAAATAGAGGGGTTTGGCCTTGCAAGTTCGAGTCAGTGCGTGCTGACAAATATCCATTCTGTAAGAGATGGTATGTTCTGTCATACATYTACAAATAAATCTTTAATTCACTAACTGATGAGAAATTAAGGACCACATCTTACTCTGTTGGAGTGAGTTATTTCATTTATTTATTTATTTGACTGCTGTGGAAGAATTAGGCCTGCAGACGAGTATTGCTTTGGCCATTGATATTTGTTTACAGGGTCACAGAATGGTTGAGGTTGGAATGGACCTCTGGAGATCATCTAGTCCAACCCCTCTGCTGAAGCAGGGGCACCTAGAGCACAGTGCACACGATCATGTCCAGGCAGGTTTTGAGCATCTCCAGAKAAGGAGACTYCACAACCTCTCTGGGCAACCTGTTCCAGTGCTCTGTYGCCCTCACAGTAAAGAAGTTTTTCCTCATATTGGGGTGGACCTTCCTGTGTTTCAGTTTGTGCCCATTGCCTCTTGTCCTATGCTTGGCACCACTGAAGAGAGTCTGGCCCCATCCTCTTGACACGCTCCCTGAAGGTATTTGTAGACATTGATAAGATCCCCTCTCAGTCTTCTCTTCTCCAGGCTAAACAGGCCCAGTTCTCACAGCCTTTTTTTTTTTTTTTAATCAGATGCTTCAGTCCTCTAATCATCTCTCCAGTAGTTCCATATCTCTTTGGTACTGGGGAGCCCAGAATTGGACACAGTACTCGTGAATCACAGTCCACCGAGAGAAAGTAATGTAGTGTGCACAGTAAACAGCACTGCCTCCTTTTCTCAGGTGGACACCGTGGGCTGGGGGGTGTGAAATGACCTGCTCCGGTACAAATTCACTGCAGCACTAAAAATAGGAGTGGGAGTSTCAGTTTGCAGTCTTCCTGTAAACAGTAAGTGGTGTACTGAATGTTTGCTGCTAGATCTGAATGTGGGGCACATGGGAAAAATTGTAGCCTCTTTGTGCAGAAGACTGAGATGGGGTGGCATGTGTTCCACTGCTAGATAATCTAAGTAAACTGATTTAAATAATTTAATTTCCGTGTTGTTGGGACAGAAAGGATTACAGTCCTTCTGTATATGGTGAGTGTCAAGAATATGTAACAGCCATAAGCTATGGTAGGATCTGTATCTTTCATCTAGCCTTTCTTTTCTTCCTATTAAATATGTATACTGCTGTAGTCCACAGGAACTCCAGCTAAAATGAGAATATACGGTTTCTTACAGAAAGACTTCAACTCACCTAATCCATACAGTCATATTGTTGAATATAGGGGATAATGAAAGGGGAATGAAGAGAGATGCAAAGAGGGTATGCACACATTTTAGGTAAATGATTTTTCTGGATTTATAAAATATGTAAAGTCTCGCTATATAAAGCTGAAAGTATGTTTTTATATATACTGTGTATATAGCGTGTGTATATATATCTGCACACACACACACACACACACACACACACGTAACATTCAGTGCTCAATCAAGAGTCATAAGTGGTGTCTCCACAGAAGGGAAACTTGTGGCGCTGGCAGCAGGTCAGGTGGATCAAGGCAAGAGGAGAGAGCGGAGACAACGGTAAGAAAAAAGAATTGTAATACATTACAGAAAAAAGAATTACAATTCYTTTTTCATGCATTAGCACAATAGTTTCCAAGCTGGCTGTGCAAATGTGTTCTGCTTTTTGTTAGTAGCTAATCAAGAAAGCTGAAAGCAAACCAGATAGCTCTCTGTGTGTWACTGCTGCCTAATGATTTTTGGTTCATTTCTCCTGCGTGTTTGCTCCCCCTCTCCAGTTGATCTTGTCTGAAAATTGTATCATGGTTGAATTCACATCAAACTACAAAGCACGTTGAGAGGCGCATAGTGTGGTCTGCAGGCAAGCAGGGGAAATTTTTTCTTAATCAAGGTACAGTTCCTCATCCTCTGAGAGAAAATTAGCCGTGCAGATAAAAAAGAGGGACAAAGCAACCACACACTGCCGTTCAGAATACTTTCCRTCATTTCTGCTGAATAGGGACCTAGTGTTGCTTTTTCTATAGAGCAACGCTCCGTTTGTTTCAAGGAAGTTGTGAAATTGGACACTGAGAGAAGGAGCTAGGAGGGAGGCTCATTAGGGAAACTTTGTTGTAAGCAGTGGTTCCCCAAATCAAACAGACTGCTCAAAGGAAGTGCAAAAGTCTGCCCTCAGACATGCATCTAAGTCTTGATTAAGATGTATGGTTCTCCCCCTGTGTGGGGATTTGCTCTGTGAATGGGAGTGCCGCATTCGGAAGAACAGAAGACCTGAGTCAGGAGTCATTAGCTGCTGTGTCTGCAGGAGTCTTGTGTGGCGGGATGAGAAAGAAGCAGTGAGATCTTGCTCTATGCCTAGTGTCCAAATAATTTAGTCTTCAAAGCACAGTGGACCAGACCCTTTCATGGTAGAACAGTCAGGACTGATCGTGTGSGATATACTTGTGTGAAATATTCCATTCATTGTAAGATTTCTCTTCTCCTTGCTCATGGTTATGGTGGCCTGTGGTGTGAACTGCGTTTGGCTTGCTCTCTGGCTTCTGCTTTTTTTCATCTTTATGTATCAGCACTGTTCTGCAGTGTCCAGTTTGCAAGCTCTGGGTGGGACTATTGGGATGTTAACCAAAATGGATTTAATAAAACAGCTTCACCTCTTCTCATGCTTTTGAAAGCCAGTTCCTGTGTAGCTTTATAAAAAACTTGTCAACTTGTTCTTAAGCATATGTGGATTCAGACTGAGGGTACCCCAATTTCCAGATCCTGCAAGTCGCACCCTATGTTAGTCAGGTGACTCCAGTCCACGCGCGAGAGAAAGTACATCTCTTGGGAGGTGAGAGGAGGAGGGATCCCCCAGATAACGATAGGCCCGCTGCAGGAGCAGCTGGGCTTGGATGCTTCTCGCAAGTGACTGTACAGTAATTGCATGTTAGTGCTATGCCCATTGGTCTGAGAATCCCAAACCAGAACCTTTTAAGGGGGCTGAGTCACATACCTGCCTCTCTATCTTTTCGGGGGGGAAACGGAAACTCAGGAAGTAGTGTAGGTCAAGGCCAGTGACTTGCCTCAGATATTGTAAGGCCATTTGCAGTATTACAGTAACATTTGTTTGAAATCCAGTCTTTATGAAAACAAACAGTTCCTCCAGCATAGTTTCATGGATAAAGCTTGTGTTAAATCTCCAACTATTTTTCAAAACACTTTCTTTTTAAAAGTCAAAGTTCAAAATGTTCTCACAGTCTTGCTGTTGGGACTGCCAACACGCTTTGTGCTCTGACGCTTTTCTGTAATTGGGAAACCTGCTAAGTCAGACCTCCACCAAAATCTACAAATGAATGCTACCACTGAAGAGTTAGCTACCAAGTAGCTAGGATGGAGTCAAACCAATGGTCTATCAACCAAGAGGTTTGTATCGTACTGTCAGTGTGAGCCAGCTGGACTTCTAGCTATTGCATTTCTACTTAAATGTGAGAACTACAAAGAGGAAACATCTGGACAATAAAAAAGGAAAGAAAAAAAAAACACGCTATTTTACTGAGGAGATTCATTCCAATTTTGTCCAGCAGAGTTTCTTTTCCAAGTGCAGCATTGAAGAAACATTGTCTCATCCTTCCGTCTTTGTCTCTTTGCTTTCTTTTCCCTGGAGCAACCTCTCCTGTTCCCTTTGTACCTGTCTGTCTTTGATGAGACCACAGTACTGTACATCCTCATTATACTCCCTGATCTCCTAATAGCTTGTGAAGAAGTAGTGATAAATCATTCTAGACTAGAGCACTTGCTGCTATGATAGTCTTGCAAACTGTGATCCAATAACGATAGGGAGATCAACGTACTTATCTGTAAGCAGTACCAATAGGACTTGACAGGTGTGGGTTTTGTTTGTTTTTGCATGGAATCTATCGGTTCTTTGTGGTAGCTGGTTACATGTGCAACCACATATGTCGATCAGACCAAGTAATGTGATTTCTGAGCTGTTTCTCACTCTGATGTGCTCTAGCCTATGAAGAATAACAGTGAGCTGCTACTGACAAAACTCTSGAACTGTGCTGTGTTTCTTCATGGGCAGAATTAAAATTAGAAACTAGACTTAGGAGTTTCTGCTTGGATTTTTTTCAAGTGAAGGTTACCTTAGTGATTTTCCTAAAGTCTGAGGGCTCTATCTAATCTGTCAAAAACTGAAGCAATTTGTAGCTGTTCTTAAGCAACCCACCCTTTAGGACTCTCTTGATTTCATGGGCATCCACTGATATTAAGGTGGAACAGTGCACGTTTAAAGTGGGAATCTCTTTGTATTAAAGTGATATATTGCAGAACTTCAGAGGACATTGCTTCGTTTGACACCCACTGGTTTTGTGCCTCCTAAATAGCATATTGTTTAGGGAATAAAAAGAAATGCTCCAGTTTGTAATATTTGGAGGGGACGCTGAGGCTCTGGTTTGGTGTTGCCATATGGTCTTCCCTCAGCAGCTGCCAGCTCTGGTGCTGTCGTGTCCTCTCCTACCCCACTTTTCATGGAACTGTGCTGTGAAGCCGGCAGGGAGCTGACCCAGCTTAAAAAAATTATTTAAGCTTCATCAGTTTCTTGATTACTGGTGAACAGTTTGCATCATGAAACCAGAGCCTGGGGCATACAGAGGTTAAAACTTATCCAGTGGCGCTGATAGACTGGAAATAGAAACTTGTCCTCTGAATTCCAGTATTGTGCTCTGGTTGCCAGACCATCTTTTTTTGTAATCTAAACTGGCATTTAGTTTTTGCAATTGCCACCTATTACGTGTCCTAGTATTGTGTCTCTATTCTCTATGCTACCYTTGGCTGCTGCCTCTAACAACCTGTTGGATTTTTGCCACCCAGTCTAAGTTGGTGTCCTGCTCGTTCTCTCCCTTCTGACTTTGCTCTCCTCTCCCTTTCCTGTATGCTGGCACAGGCTTTGCTCTGATCTTGCGGTGAAGTGGTTCAGAAAGTTGAATTGGCAGGAAACTAACCCTACCTTCCTCCCTTGCAAAGAGGAGGAGATTTTTTTTTTTCTTCTTCTTCTTTTTCCCTTCCTGCTGGTTTAGCTCTCAGCACCAACTGGTGCTAGGCTAAAACGTGATGGAACTGTACCTTCCTACCTATGCTGTGAGTGTCTAATGGGAGGCTGTGCTTCAGAAGAGTGCTTAGTGAGTGAGTCTTGGTGCAGGATTAGGCTTTCTATGCAGTGAAATAAATAAAATGTATGTAGGATTTGATACTCCCTCTTTATACTCCSTCCCCTTAGAAATAAAAATGAAATGTTACAACACTCACTTGCCTATGTTTAGCATGTCCGCTGACCTGCCATCTTGGAAATAGAGCCATTTCTATTTTTAGAGCTGAGCTTCCTGTTTGATCTCTCTTCAGATTTGTCCTTTGCTTAACACAGTAAAACTCTTTAAAGAATCTTACTTAAACTGGGGCAGTCTTGCTAAAAACAGTCATGTTTGCGTCCGGATATAAACACTAATAAATCCCCTTTCAATGAATGTTTTAACAAGTATTAAATGTCTCAAAAGAATGTACTCCCATTGTGTCCAAACATGAAAGTGGAATTGAACTGATACGTTGATGTGGTCACTGTCATCTCAAAGCCTCTGTCTACAAGTGGATTTGGAAATGAATTGTCCACATGAGCAAATTAACCAACTAGCTATTTTAGAATAATTCCTCATAGTCACAGTTCTGGAATAAGCACCCTCTGATTTAGCTCATCCAAACTGGAAAAGAGCTGTCTTACTCCAGAGTAATAGCACCCAAAATCATAAATATTGCATGAGAGTTGTTAGTTGTTTAGTGTGATAATTTACCTTAGYCCAAAATGATCTTAAAGTGTGGTTATGTCTTTCCCTAAAAATATATTAATATTTGCATGTTCTGGAAGGTAATCAGAGCTATATACATGCTGAAATGTCCTCATTAGAGCTTGGATACTAGATGTATGTTGTGGTTGCCAACCCTTTGCCAATGCAGCTCTAAATACCAGTCCAGACAAAAGCAGAGCTGCAATATTTCAGATACAACTCCCACATTACAGAATAATTCTGCTGCATGAGGGGTAGGTTGTTGAAGGTCTTACTCCATTTTCTAATGGTCAACTATCAGGAAACCAAGGCCATAATCTGTCTCGTTATGGTCTGATGATGAGATTTCATGACACAGAAAGGCCAGTCTGACAGAGGCTCTTTCTTCGCGGCTCCTGGCTCTTCCACTCCAGCTTATGCCGTGCTGGCTCTGGATCCAGAGGACCTTCCCCTTGGTGCTGGTCTGACCCCTCAGTGAGCTCATTAGTCTGCTCCATCAACAGAAAACTAACCTGTCCTCCAGGTCACCCACCAGGAAAAGTCAAATATTTTCCTGCCGTTTTAGTGAGCTGCATTTGCTTGCCCCAAGGTCGGAGGAGTGCGGGGGTCAAAGCAAGAGAAGGGCAGGCTGCCCGGCCAGGAGCAGGGGTGACAAGGAGAAGTGAGACCTTCTAGGAGCAGGGAGCTGTTGGATCATCTCAGCTGCCTCCCACACTTCTCCCTGGCTCATCCCCTGGTTACCCAGTGCCAAATGCCTGGGGCGTAACTCGACTCTTGTTCCTACCATTGATATTACTGGTGAGGCATATCACMGTAAGTATAGCTTGGAATTTACAATGTAAATAAGGCCATACAAGCTGAATTGCCCCTTCAGTGTTTGGGTGTGGTTCCTCATCAGAGCCAGCTTTCCTAAAAAGAAAAGGAGAAGAGATTGCCCTGATCCAATCAATGCTCCTTTGTGCTTGCTTTTAGGAAAATAAAGAACTTCAGTCTCTGCTCCTGCCYGATTAAGATATCACTTTAAACAAAATCGTTTAATTTTGGTAGGTTTATTAATGTGCAAAATTTATTTTCTCCTGATATGGCCTGATAGTGTAAAAATTGCCATTAATTATTTAATTTTAATAGTATTTTATATCGTATCTATTACTATTAAATGTTTTATTTTGAGACATTTTAGGGAAAGAGCAGTGCTCTTAAAATATTTTGATAGTTAAATAAAACATAAGTTCAATGAAGTTATGTCCTTTTCCACTTTCCTTAGACCTTGTATTATTTTCCTTTCTGAAGTTCTTTGTAGGCTGGCTGTTTGTTTTCAACCATCTGTAATATGGTTATACTATAGGTTAGTATGTTTGGCTATTGTATAAAACAGTAAGTAAAAGGTTTCTCTATGTATTGAAACATTTTCCTTCATGTGGTTTTTACTCACTGAAGTTTAGCTCAAAGAATCACTGAAAATTACAGTTTATGTTTTGKATAATTGTAAACATATTAATTGACTCTATAGGATGTCATTAAAGCACATTTTTTTTTGCTTTAAGCCTGTTTATTTAGTCTAGTCTTGTAATGTTAAGGCTACATAAGACTTTTTGCTGGCTTAAGCTCTTCCTGTAGACATGCTCTAAGCACCTTACCTTTTGTTGCGTGAAAAAAACTAATAACATGGGTTATTGCAATTTGGCAGTTTTATAACAAATGATAAAACTGCAGGCACCAGAGAGGGGAAGGTGGGAGAAGGTACCTGTCAGGTACTCAAGAGCATTACATCTCCATAATAAGGAAATAATTTATCCCCACTGAATAGGCTCTTGTTCTGCAGGCAGCATGCTGTGGCCTGGGGAGCTGGGAAGGATTTGCAGGGCCAGGGCAGGTACCTGGCTGAGGAGGTGTAAAGAGAAAAGGCAGAGGACTGCAAAGGAAGAGATTGATGACTTGGGAATATTAGTTTCGTGGTGGGCTAGACTGTGTTTTCCATTTGGGGAAAACACTGAGTGAGAAAGTTAGCTGTTAAAGACACGCAGGAGAGATGGGGGAAGCGTCCAAGCTGAACTCTTGTTTCCCTTTGTTCTTCAATGCCCTCTGCTGGATCTGGGAGCGATGGTATGTGTTTCTTTTAACTTAACTTGTTCTTAGCTAGGTCTGAAATGCAGGGAATGTCATTAAGAGCTTCATTTGAGCAAGGACTTTCTGCTCTGATTCACATCCCTCCCGTTAGTATGGGATATCATAATAGTCTCCTGAGGGTTGCAGAAGAATACATGCTTTCCAGCTCGGGGCCAGGGGGGATCTCCGGCGGGATTAACTGGGATGTAAGTGAAAACCTCAGTCTTTAGGTACAATTAACCCACTAGTGAAGCTAGCAGATTTCCTAGGGCTCTGCCAGAAATCCTGCTTCACAAACCAAATATATTTTTTTTGCAGAAGGAAACATAAAGATTAGAAGTGTCCAGCAGGCCTCTTCTGACCTAACCTCTCTGTATTTGAGGTTGGTTTCTAGCTGGAGATACCATATCGTTCTTCAGGCACAGTTCTCAGTTCTATCTCAAAGGGTTAAAATAATTTCCCAAGGTGGTCTCATCCTCTTAACAAACAAGCTTTATAATCATTATTACAGAAAGGACATTTTGTCTTCGCTTGGGAGACCGTTTCACCTTTTCTTGTCAGTGGTACACTGGAGAAGACACAACAATTTATTATAATTTTCACTTCTGATTGCAGTCTTTGTGCATGTGTTGTATGCTACTRCATATTTCATGTTTGCTTCACTAATGGACCGCCTCTTGTTTCTGCTCTTGCTAATATCAGTGCTAAATCCACACCAGCAGAAAGGACAGACAGTTTTGAAGACTGCAGTCTGGTAGTCTGGATAATGCRAGTGTGAAGCCTTTCCAGATCAAGGTGGGGGAAGGCAGTCCTTCACCTTTTTGGAAATTGGAAGTGGTAACTCTTAGATCCCAGGAGAAATTATTAGATCCCAGAATTTCCTATTTGTAGTTTCCCTCTGGCAAAAGGTTACAGTAGTCTATAGGTGAAGCAAAGCATAGGTGCAAATTCTGCAGGGAAGAACAGCCAAGAGTTTTGCTAGGTGATTTAGGARCTGGAGTCTGTCATTCCTCATAACCTGTGTTAAACTGAAGTYTTTATCTGGTGTGACCTTAGTGAAACTTTGCTTTGTGAAAGCATTTGCTGGTGCAATGTAACTTGCATTTGTGTGCTGAAGTGGAGTTCTCATCCTTACTACAGGAGGTTTGCCTACCTGTTGCTCTCAAGAAGGTATTTTTGCAAGAGGTGTAAGATTAATCTATTAAAAGCTATACAACATCTTGTTCATTAGACCTCTAAAAGGGGGAATAGATATTATATATGCTATCCCCCCCTTAATTTTAATGTGTATTTCATTAATGTGTAGGCCAGAGCAACCAAATTAGATTTTTTTTTTCTTTTTAAGATTCCAAGAGAAACAGTTCAAGGGCAGCTCTTTCTGTTTGTTTTTATCTTCTGCAACTTATGATATTTCTGCAACTAATTCTCCTCTCTTCTCTTTACTTTTTGTTGCTCCTCTTGTCAAAGATGGTGACTGGCTTGTTTCTTAGTTACTGCCTTTCTGATGCTTTGAGGACTCACCTTCTGCTTGATGAGTAAGCTGCATTAGAGGAGGAAGACAGTGATTCCTTCTTTAGGCAGTAGAAGCCCCTCTAGTGAACCTTAGCATCACTGGCTTTGTCTCTGAGTCAGATTCACATATACTGTGAGAGAAGAAAACCTCACCATCCAGACTGTCTCCAGGCAGGAGTTATGCAGGGAAAGATTCTCTGAAAGCCAAGGTTGAGGTGATGTATGAGCAACTTGAGTTTTGCATGTCAGCGCAAAGATACGCTCTTTTTCAAGCAAGGGATGCAGGTAACCATTATGTACGTGCAGCGAGTGATGTGCTGAAGTGTGAAGAGCATGGGCTGTATGAGGACAGGAGGCCACCGGGGTCCCTGAGATGCTGCTGGGCCTCTGTGGCTGCATTGTGCTGCATTTACTGGCATCTCTCCTTAGAGGACCGGGCAGTTCATGGCAATGTGATCRGGAATTGGTTAACAGAAGAGGCAGATCAAGTGAAGTGCATGGAGGAGACTGTCGGAAATCCAGGCTGAATGGAGGTTCTCAGCCTGCCACATCTTTTGGAACCTCAGTGTGCTTCTYCCCTGGCTTCTTTACCTGCCTCCCCTAACTGTCTCCTTGGGGCAAGAAACAAGAACTGAATCTTTCCAGGAAAGAAGAGAAAAAAGTTGGCAGTAAGCCAGCTAGGAAATGGGCAGTGAGCATGAGGCTGCTAACCTGTAATTGTCTCTCAGCTTTTGAGAACAGTACTCCAGGAATCATTATGTATAGGCTTCTTTGATAGTACTGTGGTTTAAGGGAAAAACATCCTCCAAAATTACCCTTTAATTTGGAAGTCAAGAGACTATCGATTTGATCTTGGCTCTTCTGCTCATAATTGAGAATCATGTACCTTTAACAAACTTGTTCTTTAACTGGGCCTCATATTTTTAATTCACCAGGCAACTGATGATTTTTCTTTCAGAAAAAAATAATTGAGAGGTTGTACAAGGTCGCTTTCAGCACAGCTGAGATGAAACCTATACAATAATATGGCAGATCTCAGTCTCGGCCACACAATCCTTCAAATGTAATTTTCCAGTATTTGTGTATTCACCTCTCTGGTCTGTAGTAACTGCTTTAATCTTGAGGCAATGGAATCTAGAAATTGGGTTGGCTTTTATTCAGGGGCTGTTTAACAGAATTTCACTCACATATATTGCTAATATATTTAGTTGGGGGAAAAAAAGGCTTTTTGCCATAGGGTGGGGAAGTTAACAGTTAAAATCTAGTTTTGGTTTTATTTATGTCTACTATTTCAAGCATGCAACCATCTCATTTAAGAACACATAACTAAACTTTCTCCTCATGTTGCCTCAAGGTGGCAACACTATGTACAATCTTGAATCCAGACTAAGGAATCAAATCCTGTTTGTTGGCATTGTAGTGAAGAGTTTGACTGAAGGGCCACTGGGACTATTCCAGATTTACACAGTGTAAATTTTTCTTTTTGATTACAAAGCTTTATGGTCTTGAGTTCCTTTCCAGAATTGTTACCACATCTGTCACTGTCATTGCTATCGGTGGCTAAGGATGTTTTTAATGGAGTGATGCAATCCAAACTATCATTCTTGCTGAAATACTGCTCCCAAGCACACAATAGGCCAGGTGCTGTAATTATTAATAATTCCCTCTGATGGCATATATTGGCCTTCCATTTTGTTTTAATGCAATTTATTTAGAGTTATTTCTTCAGCGATGAAAATTGTTTTGGAGAGACTTTTTTGGAATTGTTGCGAGTTTGTTTGCTGGAATCCTTCTCTCCTGGAAATGAGGCATGTGTCTCATGGGCTCCCTTTCGCTTGCACACAAATGAACTGCTAATTAGAATGATGAAATTGCTGAGAGAGGTGAAACCTTCCAGTTGGCCAAGGAGAAGATTGTGGATTAGTCCGTGTAAAGCTGAAGGCTCGACTAAAACTGCTGTTCAACATTCTGGTGCTAATGAGACTTGTATGTCTGCCACTCGAAAAGCTGAAAGTGTGTCCTGTAGTTTGTGTGTAGAGATCCAGAGTGGGGGTTAACTCTTACAAGGCATTTAGTGCTCTCATCTTTGATAATGACTTTTGGAACTGAGAATACTCAGCAATCCATATAAGGTGTTYAGCAGCTTATAGCATCCGGCTATGCAAGGCACTTCGCTCTTTATGGATAATTTTTGTACGTGAGTAACAGCATCTTGAGAGGCATATGGATGTTTAGAAAATTGCAGGGTATGATCTGGAGAGCTATTTGTCTTGCATGCCCCCTGCTACCATTTTATATCTGTTCCTTGTTGATTTTAAGGCACATCTGCTCATAACATCCATGTAAAGGAGAGAAATACTGTCTCCATCCCTCTGAAGCAAAGAGACACCAGGTGACTTACTCAATATCGTCCTGGAGCATGAAGTCCAGTTCCAAGTTACTTGCCTGCTCACTCTTTGAGCTGCTTAAGAGGAGCTCTGGAGAGGGACCGATATTAGTCCCTCATCTTCTAATACCAGTTCACTGTGGTGGTCAAGAATGTATACACTTAAAATAAAGCAGAGGCAAATGTTTTTAAGAGTGGTTCTGTGTGTTTGCAGGCAGCCGCCGTATAGTGGATGTGATGGATGTGAATACACAAAAAGGTGTGGAAATGAGCATGTCTCAGTTTGTGAGATACTATGAAACACCAGAGGCCCAGCGTGAGAAGCTCTACAATGTCATCAGCCTGGAGTTCAGTCACACGAAGCTGGAGAACATTGTTAAGCGTCCCAATGTGGTAAGAGATCCCTGTAGTGATGGTGTTCGTAATTAGCTTCTTCCCAATTACCTGTAGCTTTATCAGAAATAAACATGGAATTGCAAGATGCGCACTTTAAACAAATGAAGTGGTGTGAAGTGGCTGTAACTCCCATCCATTTAGTGCTGGGATCTCATTTTTATCTAAGCAGAAAGCTGGTCTCCTTGATAGTGGAACTTAACTTACAGGAATTAGGTATCTGATGAGCTCTTTATCATGCAATTTGCACAGATACCCAGTTCCAGGCAAAATGCATCTAAAATTAAAAATCTGGCTGTTGCCTTTTGATGGTTTTATAAGTGTTAATGTGTGAATACAACCTAATGCAAAATAACAATAGAGCTATGTTTTATGGAAAATATAAAGAAAAAAGATTAGCTARTAATACATTAGAAAAGCAGTCTCAATCTGTGCCTTGGTGAGGAGGGAGGTTATGTATTATCTCTAAAGTGTCTATAGGTGGGAGGAGGAAACTTAAAGCTATTATGACAAAGCTTAAATTTCTTATATATCAGTCCTCCTAACCACTGAAAAATGTTTAAGGGCTTATGAATCAAATAAATTGAAAGCGTGTGTTAAATATAGAAATTTACACATAATTAAATCAACATAATTACTGCAGTAGAGTCAGGGAAAGTGGGTAGATTTGTATGCATTTTTGAAGGGTGCAGGCCTCTTGTGATTTTGGTACCCAGTGGAGTCAAAGCRGATGAAACCATGACACTGTTAATAAAGATCATCTCATTCATCACTAAAATGTAGCCTACCATGGGTGGGGATCAGAGCATCAGCTCAGTAGTACCAGTGAGACAGTGAATCAATCGGCCTTGGCGTTTTTGAAAAGTGTCTCCGCCGGGCACTCTGCAGAGAGCCTGGGCATCCGTCCTGGTCGATCGGAGAACAAAGGGACTTCTCAACGCAGGATGCGCCTGCGGCTTGTTCCCTGTGAATCCGCTCCTGGCACTGGATGCTCACGTCTCTGCTGGACGTGAAACTTTATAGCTCTCTGAGGCTGAGTTTTCAAATACTTACCCCTTTTCATTTTTAAATGCTATTCTGATTTTACCAACAGTTCTTTCATTTGGGACATCTCTGGCCTACACAGACAATATAAACACCACACTTGCATCTGAACAGGTCATAAAATAGGTTRGAGCTCTAGTCACTGATTTGTAGAAGTAATTCTTAAATGGGCTTTGTGTTCTGTTGTGCACATATCACAAATGGAATGTGAAGCACATTTTTAGAAGTTTTTGCAGGTTTTTGCTGTCATTCAGACACTAACTGGCATTTGGGAAGTGCCTTGGGGAGTTTCTGGTGTTCAGTTGATCCTGGATTTCCCAAGCACAACATGCTCAGCAAGCTTTTAAAACATCTACACAAATTTCCTGGGCACTAAGCACTAGAGAATAGCACTAGCTATTAGGTATCTGCTACTACACATAAATGAATACTTCTTATCTATTTAATATAGCTAGGGTGCACAGCGTTTTGTAAAAACAGCAATATTTAGAGCTTACTGAAAGAGACATTTGCAACCCTATTAGGTACTGAAATGAAGGATAGAAGAAAGGCAGGGAGTTGAGAGGAAATCCAGTGTATAAAGTCAGATACTGGCACTATATTTGTAGAAGAAAGCCCCCTCAGGGCTGCAGAGCTCTTTCAGCCCACATAAAGCAGAAACACTTGATTCATGTTCCTTGTTGTGTAAAGGATGTGGGTTGTAATATCAGGATGTGGGAATTATGTCCGAATCTGGTCAGTAACCATCAATTTTGTGTTCGTATACTGTGTACACAAATAGTGTGTGCTGCATTTGGCCAGTGTGGCTGTACATCCCAAGCCAGCTCAGGCAATCGTGATGCAATTCATGGAATACTGGTTCGTGGAATTGGTACTATTTCTACTGGCTTTTCAAAGGGCTGTGAGTTAGCAACGGTACTTGGTGCAGACAGAGAAACAGAGAGGGGCCAATCTGCAAGAATTTCACATGCTGATGGCAGTATTAGGAAGATCCTCCGGGATACAAACCATTGGGCTGGCTCATACAGATAATGTCCTCGGGTGGCCTTTTCAAAAGATTTAGTAGTCGTGAGGCTGACAGAAGTGCTACCCATGACTGGAGAGGCCTTCTCAGTTCTTGCTGCAGACAGTGCCTAGGTTAAGTCTTGAGGTCCTTATTGACCCATGAATGGAGGTTCATTCGTTTCACTGTTCTCAGCAGCCTCAGGATGTGCAGCCATACTGTGGCCAAATGCAGCACTACAGCCTCCCTCGCTGGACTTCTCTAGTTCACTGGTGTTTTCCCTGTTTTGAAATTTGGTACGTATTGTATAACCAGGAGGGACTGTTATGGATATCTAGCAGAGGCTCCTTCCTAACAGAGACCAAAGAAGAGGAGTCACAGGCTTCTCCTTGCTGCATTTTAAGGGACAAAGATGGTAGTCCACACTTCAGGACCCAATATGCACATCTCTGTCACACATCGGTGTGGTACGTCTGTGTCACAACATCTCTGAACAGTCTTTAGTTTTTCTCCTTTTTGCCTTGTTGGAGGTATCATTCTCAGTGGTCAGCTTCCACTGTTTGCTCCTGCTCAGACTTTTTAAAAGTTTGGCTTTCAGACAAGGACTTCAGTGAATTTTATAACCAAGCAGAACKATGAAGGAAATGTTTAGTAGGCAGTAATGTAATTATTCAACTCAAAATTTGGCCAGAAAAGTAGTTAATGTTCCTTGAAATGTAAAGTATTGGAATATTATAATCTCTGTTGTGTTTGTGTTTCAGTGTTCATTAATTCAGTTTCTAGGATGTTAGCTACAAAAATGCATTTGAGTGCAGACTAACAGGTGATGGTGCAAGTGCTCACAGGTGGCTGTAGGTTAGAATTTGCACCCAGTTAAATCAGCTGCAAAGCTCTTTTTGCTCTCCGGGTCGCAAAGGCCTGAGTTGCGGTGAGGAACCTGCTGCACTTTGAAGAGCCAGGTCCACAGGACTCGCTCTGGAACAGTGAGATTCTCGTGGCTTGTGAGCGTGGGCCTGCTGTCCGTCTGCTGCTGTTGCCGTCGTTGTTACAGTTCTGTCCAACAGGAGTGTATCCTGTCATGTATTTAGTGACTAACAGTTGATTTTGATGGGGATTTCAGGTGGACTTAGTCGACTGGGTAGATAATATGTGGCCACAGCACTTGAAAGCAAGACAGACGGATGCGACCAATGCTATTTCAGAGATGAAATACCCCAAAGTGAAAAAGTAAGTTTGTTTAAGTCTTTAAAAAGCTCTACTCTCGACCTGCTTACTTAATTCCTTTTGAGCTCAAAAGCTAGTAGGAGAGGAAAGATTGATTTATTTATTTTTTCGTGAGCAGGAAGGGGGGGGGGTCAGTGTGAGTGACCTGCTTAAGCTATGTAATACCAGTAAACTACTCCAGATTTTAAAGAAATCAGTTTTATCTTTGAGAACTTTATAATGGATCCTTCATGTTTTTAAGGCCTGTGGTTGGTGTTTTGTTCAAGAGAGGAACTTTCTACTTTTTTATTCTAAAAATTCATTTTTAAAGGTTCTCAACACATTTTATTCTCTTTTTTATTGAGAAATAATCAAATTTAAATTGATTAAAATATTTAAAATAAATTTTAAATAAGGTTTGAGGTGCACTGAATACAAACAGTCTTTAATCAAATCCCTTTGAAAAGTACTTTTCAATTTTTCAGTTTTGAGCACTTACTCTTTCTTCTGAAAATGGCAGACTACCTCTGACCTTGAGCAGCAGATCCTCTGAAAGTGCTGCCCAAATAACTTACTTCACAGAATACAGATATATCATTCAAAATAATCAAAGTCTGTCTTCTGTAGGCTGGATTCAAATCCTTCCTGGGTTCAAACTGTTAATGTCTGAAAAGTTGTTAGCTGAGGGGCATTTAGTGAAATTAACACTTAAATCCGTTTTTAATAGATGTATGTCTCCACTGAAAGCTCACGTTGCTGGCCTTCATGCCAGTTTATTTTCCTGTTGACTTGTTTGGCAGCAAGATCAAAGATTGAACTGACTATATGGACTGGGCTTGTTTTAGAGGACCCAGTTACAGCAAATTTGAGACAGAGGGACAGTTTTTTCTGCTTCTGCCTATCTTGGATCTAGTCTGTGGATGAGTATAACCTCACTTTTACTTATGTTTGGATGCTTRCTTGTAGCTGTTTTCATATGACGATTGGGGTGGAAAAGCTATTTTGGGGGGCTGAAAATATGCATTTTAATTTTCATGGGAATTGGTAYAACTGGAACAGGAACTGTTAGAGATATAAGAGCTGTTGACCTGTATGACAGTTGAATGCTGTGTAATACTGGAGTCCTTAGTTGATTTAACTGCTGTTTGTGTTTTGGAGGCATTTTCTATTGGCCAAACCTAATCCTGGCKGCATTCCAAGCTCTGCTGTTGAGCCGACCTCTAGCGTTTTGCAAATCACTCAGAACTGTTTCCAAACTATAATGTCTAAAATAGATTGGTACTAACATATACAAGAGGAATGTGCAGTCAGAAAGTGATATGCAGCATTTACTCCCTCATTCTGTAAAAATAAACGTTTTGGAAGGTACCGGTGCGCATAACATGGGAGGCTCTGTGGCATGCATCATGGGGAAGCCCCGTTTTGTGATGTACTCAGTTCCATTGATTTCAGTGGAAGCTAAAGATACTCCATCCTTCCGAAAAAGTAAGCTGCTTGTTAGCATAACTAGATATGGATAGGAGTGCCGGTTTTCACACATGGATTTGGAAACGTTCTAAGTGACTTGCCTAAGGTCACACAATCAGCCGGTGACAGAGCAGAAAATAGAAGCCAGGCAACTTGTTTCCCAGTTGCTTAGTCTACTAAATAACATACTTTATTTACAATATGCTAAAGCTATGAAACAGAATCATGATTCAGAGCTTCGGGATTCATGGATTATACAAGGTAAGAAGTCAAGAAGATGGTCCCTTTCCTAGAGCAGGTGTGCTCCAGGGGCTGAAAAAAATGCAGCAAGTAAACAAAACACGATGGTTTAGAAGAAAAAGGTAACAACATGACTAACTGAATTTAGCAGAAAAAGCAGAGTATATTATTGCAGTTCACTACTTGCTTCATAAAATGCCAGATGGTAGGTTTCAAAGAGGGATTAAAAGAAGTAGCAATTCAACAGATTTTGACATGAAGCTTTTCCCATGTGTGGGGGATGGCCCGGGAGAAAGGAAGGAGATGCCTGATGAAGAAGCAGACACATAGCTGTTGAGGTTGGTGTCACTGGCAGAACGAGGGTGAAGGTTGACAGCTAGATAAACTACTAGATGCAACAGATAGAGTGAAAATAACGAAAGACTGTAAGTGCTTCAAATGTGAAAACAGAGCTTTGGTTCAATGTGGGAGAAATGAAGAGTTATCGTGCATGAGGATTAAAAGCAAGTGTGATATGGCCAGAGTGAGAATGTGTAAGGGTAATGCTAGTAATGGCTGGAGTAGCATAAAGACCAGAGGAGGCTGATTTACAGCATTGGAGGTACAGAACCCTCATCAGTCTGAAGAAGTAGCAAATACTCGATTCAAAACAGATACTGATAGTTTAAGAGCATGAGAGTAATTGTACTGGATCAGGACGAAGATCCATGGTGCTCAGTAACCTGTCTGCTATTGCCTGCTGCCATAAATGCTCTGGGCGGAGCATAAGAACAGGGTGAGCATAAAATGATATTGCTCCTTAATAGTCTGCCAAACTTTGACTGTATGTCGTTTGGGCAGYGACTTCTTGAGATCGAAGTGGTTTCTGTGTGCTTAGTAATTCTCAAGACATTTCTCTTCCATAAACTTGTCCAGTTTAAATATGAACTTCTTGAGAGATTACCTTTCTCCATCTTTGGAAATTCAGATTGACCCTTTCCTGTACAAATGCTAGTCTTGACTATTGCAGAGAGTACCCAGAGGGCATAAGCCCTTATTAAAGAGATCGTGTTCAGTAGTGGAGCTAAATGTCAGTGCTGTCACTTGTTTCATGATGCCTATTCTTTCATGCAAAACCAATGCTCATATTCTTTATCACGGATTGTTGTTACTTGGAAATGGGATTGTTTCATTTCTTTTTTTTCCCTTGTTCTTAGCATTCTCGTAATACTAAGAGTTTGCAGTATGCGATACCCACCATTAATGTGTTCCCTACAAACAAAAAGCACTCCAGTGAAAGCGTTGTGGTTTTGCAGACACAGATGGTATTACCAGACACAAATGTCTGTCTTGGCTACTGTACGTCAAGTTCCGTGCTGGGAATGAAGTTAGAGAACGCTCCATCTGCTGTGCTGGTTCGGTTACTAGGAGCACTAGATGCACTGGAGACCGCCCTGGCTTCCACTTGGACTTGCACCATTAACTTAAAAAAAAATTAGGTGATGAGGTTATTTTTTGTCTCTAAGTAAATACTACTTACCTAAAAGGAGCCCTAGAAAATGGAATTAAGTGGGGGGACAGTTTAAGTAGAAAAATTTTAAAACTTTTAAAGTACCACCTCTTCATTTTAGACAAGAAGRTAACATGAGAAATTAGGGGCCTGAGTAGCTGAGACTGTAGAGTGGCAAACTTCAAACTGATGTAAGTTGGCCTTGCCCCTGAAAGTGTGTCCCATGCGCACATTGCCCATCCTCATTGCTAGGAGAGTGCCAGGCACACCTTTTTCCATCCTTGTTGTTAGGACRTGCCATATTGCAGCTGCGGATTAAACTGGGCGGGGAACTGGTCTGGATGAAAACCAGCCCAGAAATAAAGAATAAAAATGTTTTACTTTTCAGGCCCTCCAAACCATCACATGGCTGCATAAATGCATCTGTCAGTAGAAGGGAGAGGACAGTGCAGGAGTGTGGAAAAACTCCTAGCAGTGAGTTCATGGACAAACCCCTTATTCAGCTCACTGAAGGTGCAAGTACACAGTACACAGGGTGAGAAGAACAGCTCATTGCTACCATGAACAGGAAGCCTGCCCTCTTGTCTCCAATCTTACCTGCCCCAGGGAAGATTTTTTTATTTACCTTGCATTTATCTATTTACCTTGCATTAACTCTAGTGGTTGTCAGACCCATCTGTGAGCTGATTTAACTTGCTCTTCCCTTTCCCCTCGCAAAGACAAATAAAACCTGTAACTTTCTATCAGATTAGTGAGAAAAATCAGCTCAGCAAAGGGACTGAAGAGCGTGTAAGCAGGCTTGAGGGAGGATGCAGCACTGTCTAGTAGCCCTACCGTTTCCACTTGTGTGGGTTCATAGCTGCAACATCAGCTTTTAGGGACAGAAGCTTGTTATACCACCTCAGATGTCTGTGGTACTGCAATCCTAAAGGTAGGAAACTGTGTGGCAAAGGGAAACTAAACTATGTTTAGAACTGCTTCCTTTCTTCAAGATGTACCAAAACCATTTTTATGTAGCTCAAAAACATCTCACATTGAGTTCTCTGTTTAAATTCAAACTGGACTGAAACAGCGTGGATACAGCTGAACCCGAACCAAACCAAAAAGGTACTAATTTGATTTCGTGTTTATCAAATCAGATAGCCCTGCTGAAATCATGGGACTCCTCCCTGACTGCTCACTAGGTTTTGTGTTCTTAGCCTTGCAAGACTATTTACAAAGCAGTGGCAGTAAAATAGCAACTGTGCCAAGACATCATGGCTACAGAAACCGTAACAGGCTTTTCTAACAACTTGATAAAGTTTGCATTATGGAACAAATGAGAATGAAAGCCACAGTTACGGTGACACCCTTCTTTCTCTCTTAAAAGTTCTCCCTATTACTTAAAATATCCAAGCATTGATATGATAGGTCCTTGTATCACTGCTGTCCTTCAGTTAAGAAGGATGCTGTATCCTGTACGAAACATCTATTTGTTCACCAAAGGATGCTGCTCTGTTACCATAGGCTGTGTAGAAGCCAGCCCTGTTTCTCCTCTGTTAGGCTATAATTCAGCCATCCATTCTTTTCTGTTCATTCCTTTACTAAATAGGGATGGGTTTAAACAGATGCTAAAATGCTTTGCTGTACTGTGGTCTAATTAGAAGCTGAGGGTGTGCCCCTGGAGACAGAAATTGCCCTTTGAATTGAGGGAGCTCACAGGTCCCACAACACAACCTGGCACTGTTTTATGCATATATAATACTCATGTGCAGTTTGTATGTGACTTGTGAATTGCTTTTGATACAAAACCGCTACATAAATATAGCAAGTAGAAGAAAATTAGACCAATAAGCAAAAGCGCTCATTCAAACTTATTAGATAACAGAGCAGATAAAATTTAATTCTTCAAGTTGATGCAATAGTCTCAAATCCTCGTTTGTATACAGCTTGGAGAGCTTGCAGTATCACACATCTAGCTGGAAATAAACACTAGCATTTAAAATTGTTCGTGTTGAGCCTAAAGCTAAAAAGCTGTGTCACAAAGAAGGAGAAACGAGTTGCATTTTCGCAGATACTGAAACGCTGCTCCAGCGCAACGCGGTCGTGGGGCAGGCAGCACTGCTGTGCTGTGGATTGGCAGATGGGTTTATTTCCTTGCGGCTGCTGCCGCCTTCTCAGAAATTTAAGCCTCCAATTAAAGAAGAGGCCTCTTAGTTCTTAAAGTTCAAAGGTAACCTTTCACGCGTTGGCTGATCGTAAGCTGTAGCAACGAGGTTTGCAGACAGCCTGAAATGGTAGCTGGGTGCAGCTCTGCTATTCCTCCACGTGGGCCGTTAGTGCCAAAATCCAATGGCTGGAATGTAAATAACTGGGTCCCTGCGGGGTCCCTGCGCGTATCCCTGAGGAGCGCTCGGGTTTCGAACCTGCARCGCGCGAGCAGCCTCGCGCTCCCCCGTCGCGAGGGGATGGCGCGGGGCGAGGGGGGTGCTGCCGCTTGCTTGTGTTGGTCCCMGTTTGATCTCTAAGCGTAACGTGTGGTTGCTTTTACAAAATTTGTGGTGCAGAGTGAGGTGCATGGTAGAAAACRGGTTTTCTCAGCTCTCGCCCTTGGCCGGAAGAGCCGGTGGCTGCGAGGAGGCCGAGGGGCCGGGGCGGCTTCGCCCCCGCGGCGAGGCCGTCTGCTCGCGGCGCCGGTTGCGCGAGGGGAGGCCGAGGCCCGCGGCCCGCTGGGGCCGCCCGGGGCGGCAGGGGGGGCCGCGGCAGTGCTGTCGGCCCCCCCTCCTCTCCTGGGTGACGAGGGCTTCTTGCGTCTCGCGGGCGYAGTTTGTGGCTTTCGGTGGCAGGGCCCCTGCGTGGGAGCCTTGCTCGGTGTGGGGCAGGCCGTTGGCGCGAGCGGTCACCCCAAGGTAGCTGTGGCTTCCTGCTGGTTTCCTCCCGCTCCCCTTCCCCCGTGCAGCGAGCAGAGGCTTCGGAGAAGGGCCGGCCGAGCCCCCGGCGCCGGGCCGCGGGCCAGGCCGCGCGCGGCCGGGGAGCGCGGCAGCCTCCCTCGGCGGCCGGCCGAGCGAGCGAGCGGCCGCCCCGGCCGGGGCTGCTCCTCTGCCTCCGCCTGGCACTTGCRGCTGGCTCATGGGCTGGAGGTATTCGGTTTCAGGCTGAGGGATTTCAACCAGCCGGCGCTGCTCCGGGAGGAAGGAAGAGCGAGCTATACTTTCCTCATTGGCCCGAACGGAAAACAGAAGCCTCTGCTGGGGTCTGGGAGTGGTTTAGGGGCTGAGCTCGATGGCAGGGGAGCCCTTGCAACGCCAGAGGGAATAAGAGCCCCCCCGGCGCGCGGTGCCTCTTGCGAGAGACGCGGAGCTAACGCTCAGGGTAACGCTGCCTGCGCGCGTGCTCGCGCGGCTCCCCGAGCTCCCGTGCATGTGCGCCACCGCGGCCCCCCGCCCGCCCGCCCGCGTGCATCCCGGCGCGTCCGCCGCCGCCTTTGTCTGCCCGCCCGCGGGGCCGGAGCTGCGCGCGCCGGGCGCCGTGTGCCCGCGCCTGGAGCGGGGGCTCCGCGTCGCTGCCGCGCGCCCCGTCCTCTCCCTGCTCGTGTCTTCATTTGTCCGCCCCTCCTCTGCCCCTCTCTCCGTGGGGGGATCGCCGTTCCTCCCTGCGAGTTTGCAGGTTACTCCATGTTTCTTCTCAACGTTTCGCTAACAGATTTCCCTGGGTTTTGGAGGCGAGGAGCCCCCTTTCCTCCCCACCCCTCAGACCCTTCCCCAAAATAGCAGTACATTAACTGGAGCAGTTTCAGGCGGGTAGAGAGCACGAAACAAACTGYGCAGAGGGGAAGGGAAGCTCCCCCCCGCAACAGGGTGCAAGCAGCCGCGGGCTTTAAAACCCTAGCGGGGGGCATGCAGGGAGGAGAGGGGAAGTCCTMGGGACTGGATGTGGTAGCCGTCGTGGAAAAAAAAATAAAGTTGGGGCATCTTTCGCGGCCGCCTGTATTTTCAGGGCGCAGCTGTGGCGCGATCGCTTCTCCGTATCCTCGGCGGGGTTCGGTCCCCGGAGCCCGCCTTGCCCGTGCGGCTCAGCACGCGCAGGGCAGAGCTGCGCCCCGGAGGTGCCCGGWGCCGTGTAAACGCTCGGTTTCTTTCAACATGGATGCTTTGCGTGTGTGTGTGTGGGGGGGTGTTTTGCTTTGTTACAGAAAAGCCTAAAAAAGTTGCATCCTTCCCCCGACGAGCAGCTGGTAGAGCCGAGCCGCGGCCGGAGCGGCGCGCGCGTGGGGCCGCGCGGGCCCACGTGACTGCGGTGCGCGTTGGAAGAGGAAGCCGCAGAGGTCAATGCAAAGGCGTTGTGCCCGCGGCCGGCAGCGAGGCACCGCTGCATGGCGGAGGGTCGCTTCGCAGGCTCCCGAGCCTCTCGCTTGCCGCTGGTGCTGGACAAAGGCGGCCCCGTTAGATTAACGGCAGCAATTAAATATGGAATGGCTCGTTTGTGGATGGAAAGAAAAACTGTTTTTTTTTTCCTTTCTTTCCAAATGCTTTGTAGGTTTTTATTAGCCACCATATGTGGATCGTTCACTAAAACCACCTTTCTTGCGATGGAAGCGGTTGTTTTTAGAAGAGTTTCAAGAAATCAGAGGGAAGCAAATAGACGGAACAAAAAGAGTTGCATGTTCACAGTTATCCCCACCTTGGTGTTTTCTCAGGCACAAAACTAAATGTTGAACGCTTGGGGTTTGACGAGGAGTTTAATCCTGGTATTTCCTCTCTCAATAGAAACAGATCAGCAACTTCAAGTTTATATTATTAAAGAATTAAATAAAATTCTGGCTAATGTAAGGCCATTTATGCTCTTTCTGAATACCTTGATACCTACCTAAAATTATTCGTTCATGTTATTGTCTTAGAAAATTTTTGTTAATGGGATATATTTCACATCTGACCTTTTGGAAACTGAAAATAATGGATTCCATAAGGAACTGATTTTTCACTTTAAAACAACATGAACCGCTAATGCTCAACACTGCCTACAACCTAAGACATTCCATGTTGTTTTTTGTTTTATTAGCAATTGTTTGATCTGGGACCTCTTGCATCCTGGCTTGAGGAAAGGAAACTTCCTTTCTGGGCTTCTTTTATGGTTCTGAATTTCTATCTGACTTGTAATCAACAACGTCTTGGTAGAGAAAGCATAAAAGAAGAAATAAAAAAAATGTATTTGGGAGGGAAGGACTCATATTTTGAAATGAGGCATATTGAGAGTCTAGACAGCTTCTTGGCTAGCTGTGATTTTTGAAGCATCTGAAATACCCCAGGGGCAGAGAAAGCTCTCTTCCTGCTTCGAAAGGATAAAAAATTCCAGAGCGGGCAAGAGGAGAGACACATAATTGCACAAGGAGAGGTTTTAATTGTGAGGTGAAGGCGCGGGACCTTCCTGAAGCCCGCAGATTGACTGCCTTCATGACAGCATTGCGTATCATTCTGTCAACTCCGGCACTGGAGGTGGTTGCTAGGCAGCAGGCTCTTATGTATCTACAGTCGCTCTGATTTGCCAGCCTTCTGCAGACACATGGTAAGGTCCTTTCTAGCCTATCATCTAGAGGGACTTTTGCACGCCGTCTGCATACTGCTGAGGTTCTCTACCTGAATGTGATGAGAAAAAGACACAGTTAAATGAAACCTTTTTTTCCCCCCCCTTTTCGTTTCTTTTTCTTTCTTTTTTTTTTTTCCCCCCCAAATCCCTTTCTGGTACTGTTTCCATAACTGCCCCCCTTCCCCAAAAAAGCCATGAAACGGCGACCGGAACAAGGAAAAGAGGTTAGTGGGTTAAGTGGTGTGTGTTTCCTGCATTTGCAAAGGTGCCTGTAGTGAGAAGGGCGGCTGTAATTCGGCCATTAGTTACAGATGGTGGCTGGAGGCTTGAGAATCGTGCAGCGAGATGAGAGCTCTAGTATATCTTCCCAGCAGGGCTGACTTTAAACTGTTCTGAAAACCTGAATCAAGAAGACATTAAAAAAAGAAAAAAGAAAAGTGGATTTGATACTTTGCAGTGCTGCCAGTTTGTTCCTTTATGTATTTTGATGCAGAAATGCGTAGAAATGTGAACAAAAAAAGAGTTAATTTGCCAAATAAGGTTTCTGTCCCCTCAATGCTTGCAAAAATGACATTAGTGGCAATTAGGTAATGAATATTCAGGAAGACGTATAAGCAAAATAGATTTTTCAAAACTTTGCTTTTTGAAGCAATTTGTGTWCAACTTTTGGTTATGTCTCTCGAGCAGTAAAGGATAGCATTAAACAGATCACCTCGGGGGTGGATAAGGGCATAAGAAATATTTCTGAAGACGTAACTTTTACTATTTTTCCATTCCTTGACTCTGAAAGCTTTCCTTCCAGAGGTATGAATAGCAAACTCAAACTTGGAGATATGTATTTTCCGCAGAAACCTAATTATAGTTACTTCACGAGGCAAAAAGCAGTACAATAAATGCAAAAACTTAATTGGTGGAAGTACTATCACYCATGCAGTTACCTCTGCACATTAAGACATGAAAAATACAGTTTCAGACTGATTCATTTTTGTTTTTCACTGTGTTTTCAGGTACTGTTTGATGAGTGTGAAAGGATGCTTCACTGATTTTCATATTGATTTTGGTGGCACTTCGGTGTGGTATCACGTTTTCCGTGGGGGGAAGGTAGGTGAACCTTGTTGTCTGATATTTTTATTCCTCTACAACTCGTATGGGAAAGAGGGGTTGCTTTCGTTCTTTTAATTATTATTTTTCTTTTGTTGGTCAGTGATGGGTCTATTTCAGTTACCTTCGCTGAWGTACATTAAGTTTGCTGAACTAGAAGAACACCATTCCCCATATGAAACAAGCAAATAATTTATTTGAAATACCTAATGTATTATTTGGTGGTGGTGGTGGTGGTTTTACACTTGTTATTGCTGCATAGTGTAGGAAGTGTCTTGCAGTGAATACATGGCTGTGTGTACCCTTGTTGGGTCAGACTGCCCTCATAAGTCTCCTTCTATAGCTAGAGCTTCTTAGTTTCCTGTTAGAGATTAGAAGTTCCTTTAAGTATGCACATGCACACATACCTGAATTGAAATACTGCATGATACAGAAATGTTAAAATACACGGCATATATGGCTACATTCTGGACCTTATTGCTTTAGATCTCTTTTCCCATTTATAGTGTAGATAGGCTATAGTAGGCATTGAAATAAATACAGCAGGTTGAACATCTGTGTGGTACAAGTATTGTTCATCTATACGTCTAGTGAAGTTGTAGTACACTAACACTATTTTCAAACTGAAAATAAACTATGGAAGCATCTTTTGAATAATATGTTTCATGGAAGCGGTATGACAGCTGACAGTTATCTTGCCACTTCAGGCATATGTACTAATTGCTACTGCTGACTGCTGTGGACCTCTCCGTACAGCACCTGGAAAACACGTATTTTATGCAGAAAGCACTCTTGGTGCTGTGTTTGTTTCCTTGACACTTGATAACTTTGTTGGAACTTCTCAGCTTTTTTTTGTTTGTTTGTTTGTTTGTTTGTTTACTGTTGGTAAGAGTTAAATCTTTGTTTTATTTTTAGATCTTCTGGCTGATTCCGCCTACTCTGCAGAATCTAGAACTTTATGAAGAATGGGTTCTCTCAGGAAAGCAAAGTGATATCTTTCTGGGAGACAGAGTGGAACGGTGCCAAAGAATTGAGCTGAAACAAGGCTATACGTTCTTCATTCCTTCAGGTATCTCCTGTTAACTAGCTGTTTTTGGAATCACTGGAATTGTTGTGCTAACTAACAGTTCTTGTCTGTAAAACAGTACTTCATTTCTAAACCCCTTGTTGGCCTCTTTATTTGCAGTGGCAAAAGACAGGCTAGGGAATGAAAGGGCTTAATTTCCCAGAAATTGTCCCATCCAAAGTGATGAGAAATGTACTGATGAGAAAGTGTATGCAGTGATCACTTGTTTTGTACCAGAGAAACACAGAGAGGACTTGGATCTCTGTGACTGTCAGTTGAGAACTTCTCATCAGAATTGCTGTGACTTTTTTACTGTTTTTGTGCCTTCTCACAAAAAAATACCTGTGTATTTTTCTTTTTCAGTGATATAACTGTTTTTAAATATATTCTATGACCAAAGTCAGTGACCTCTTCTGGCAGGTGTCACCTGCAGTTCAATAACCTACTTCTTTGCCTCTATCTGTAATCAGAGGTGGGTCTTGATTCCATCATAGACTTCAGTGGAGATTCCTATACGTGAGAGAGCAGGCTTTGTGCTGAATGACTGTACTCCCACAGGGCTGTTGTTAGGGGAGCAACTTTATTTTATTGCAATAACTCCTCAGTACTTCTGCTGATGGAGGTGGTGCTGAGTCTGGACATCTTCCAGTAGACCAGCCACGCTTCATTTTTACTCTACTGCCCACTCCAGTGGCTGTCGTTGCATGATTCAGGCTCTTCTTGCAAAGCAACCTAATAGTTGCTTTTTTGAATGTTGGTGGCCTCAGCCCTTCTTCTCTGGCCTCAGTTGGATTAAGGATCATGCAGTCAGTAACACTCTTCCTTTAAGATAATACCAGGCTTTGCCCTCTCTATTATGGGACCATAAGTTTGTGTATAATGATACAGTACATTGCCTTTTTTCTAGTTGATCTTACCAGGGAAATAAATATTGAGTAGCATCTTTACTTGATAGAAAGACATGTTGGTTGTTCTTCAGCTTCTAAAATTACACTGTGGAGATAGGTTTTCGGTTTGAGGTTTGTGTTTTCTTTAATCCTGAAGACAGAGGGAATGCAGAGGCATAAGAAGGCAGTGCTAATGTTCTTGCAAACTAGAAAGAGTTGCTGGTGTCAGCTGAAAGCCACAAATTTTCTCATTTGGTAAGTATTTGGTAAGAATCAGCCTGTGAAGTGACAGGCAAAATGGCTGTGAGGGTGGAGGAGTTAATCCATTAAAGGAATTAGGTCTTCACTTGAAGCAGGTCAGAATGTGCTGTTACTGTTTGAACTGGGTATTTGAATGTGTCTGTGCTGTTTGCTTAGATCCCGTTACTGCATCTTCTTATTTATCTTCACTCCCTTGTGAACAGCCTCCTACGAATAAGACTTTCTGTATGTTAGTTTAGTCATGCTCAGCAGTCAGAATACAGCAAGTTGTGGGAGCTTATACAGGGCACAAATGCAACATGGTGCCTGAAGTGATGTGATTCCAAATGTGTTTTTTGACTGTAGTTTCTGTTTTCTTAGGAAAGCCCAATGTACAGAAATGCCAATACCTCAGCTATTTTGGGCTCTATGCCATATTTGAAAGGCKTATATGAATAATTTCTCCTTAAGCGCCTCATATGGATTCCAGAGTTTCTGCTCTGCTGTATTTTGTCAGAAAATTTCCTGGCAAATTTCTTATTTATGTGAAAAGATGATATTTCTAAATTAGTTTTAAGTATGGAAATGCCTAATTAGAAGGTGATTCAGGTCAGCAAATTAAACTTAGGCTAGTAAAACAGTTCAAGTCTTAAAATCTCTTTGCTTATAACCTCTTTGCTCTGGTTTCTGAGAGTATCATATTAGTTAATGTTTGAATGTGTTTTGTATGTACTTAATATGTTTGTAATTTTTAGGTTACARTGATGTTTATCTGTGAAACTGGTGTGGCTCCCGTACTTTTTCAATTGAGCCTGATAAACTCTAACTAGCCTCTAGTCATCCATGGAGAAAATACCTTCTGAATATAGATCTGGTCTCAGAAAGTACATGGCGGTTAGGTAATGCTCACTTGGACTGAGAAAGGTGAAAATTTCAGCAAAGGATCTTTTCTGTAAAATATCCTGCTGTGCTCCTGTTTTCAGGTTGTCTTTGGTGGTGGTCCTAGGAATGCAATTATACTGTCCCAGTGTAAGGATGGTGTAGGCAGCAAAGATTGTACACAGGGCACATGAGGGATTAAGATCACAGGTTTGTGGGAGAGGGAAGGTTTCTCTGAGAATCTAGGATCAGCAGTAGATCCAGTAAATCTCTGTAACTACAAACCGCTTGGACAAGAATGGGAGTTTTTCTTACAGGAAGTGTAATTTTAATGCTCACCAGGGCTTTGGGATATTTTCCTCTGCAACACTGCCTTCATCTTTTCAGGATTAAATTTAAACCAGTTAATTTCTACCTATGCTTCTAACCCTGTGAAGTGCTGACAGGCAGGTTCACAGCTGTGGTATCAAAGGGAAATTGAACAAAGTATTTTCAGCATAGTGAGCTGTTGTAGACCAAAGTGTGTCCTTCAGTATATGAGGAGTCCCTCAAGACCTAAGTATGGGATGAGGAGAAGCAAGCTAGGATTCTGAGGAATACTGTGCATAGGGCCCTGCCTAGGTGCTGAGCTTTGCTCCTGATGGCCCATCTGGACTTCTCCAAACAAGTGATGCACTGTTACAGGCTCTCACCTCCCACTTTGCCAGTTCCTGCTGATGAGTCAAGGATGATGAACTCTGGTAAAGTCTGCATTAAAGTGATAAAATCATTTAGGAATCTGGCCTTTTCCATTACATCAGTTTAGATAGTTATAGCATTTACCTGTTGATTGAGAAATCTACCATTCTGTGCCATGCTTAGGTTGATAGCCAGATGTAGATTCAAGATGCTAAAACAACTGAGGGTTCAAGAGTGGGAGGAGGCTGTAGTAACTACCAGTGTCAGCAGATGATGTTTTCTGTAGAATTCTTGTCTCCTGTTTCCCTAGGATTGGAGACGACTTGTCCTTGTCAGGAAGCCCTTAGTAGAGAGTGGTGTAACCCCAGGCTATTTGCACTGTCTATGTCATCGCAAGCCCTATTTAATCTTTCATATGGTTGAGTGTTCAACACAGAGGAAATATAGGTGAGGTAACAAATCCTGCTCCAACAGAGTGGACAGCAGCTGTTGCGTATCTGCCTGACCCACTTGCCAAATAGAAAGGAAAAGCCTTGTAGAGCAAGTTCTTGTCTTTCCAAGTATAAGCTGTGATGATCTAGGAGAGGAAGAGTGTAATCTCAGTGCTCAGTTATTGTCTTAGCAGAGAAACAACAAAACTTTACCAGTTACAATCAAACCTGGAGCTTGTCCAGTATTATTTGTGCTGTAGCTTTCTTCTGTATAGTGCGCAAGTCCAATGATGATTTGCAGGAAGGATATATGGAATGGAAATGTTTGGAGTCTGTTGTGGTGTTGGTTATGGAGAAAATATTTAGATCTCTCTTATCATTGTGTTAGGGATATACTGAGCCAGTGTTTGGGCAAGAGCCCTCAGATTTCTACAGCTCAGGGTTGCTGTAGCCACTTGTTTCTGGCTTATTTGCAGCCACTTGTTTCTTCACTGATTGCTCCCCTGCAGCCTATTTGAAATACTGCTCACTAAATTAATGCAAAAGTGCTATCCAACTTTTGAATATATTTAGTGCTTGCTCTTTTACTTCAAATTTAAGTATTTTTCTACTTTTACAGCTGGAACCTTTCTCTCTCGCCTCTTATCCTTTACCTGTCAATCTAATCTTTATGCTCTGTGAACTATCTTTTACTTCCGTCCCTACACTTATTTTTCAAGTGGTGCTTTATGCATTGACTTTCCTTCCCATCTTGATCTTCTGAACACCACCTTGGTTCCTCTTGTGTACTCCTAAACTTTACTGTTACCTAAACCTGAGTTCAAAACTACACATATGCAAAATGAAAGATTCATCCCATTTCAGTCTACTTGTACTTTTGAGTCCAAAAATCTTGCTGAATATGTCACTTTGATTGTAAATGATGGGGCTCTGACAGTTACTTGGTCCCTCCCCTCCTTCCCTATTGTCCTCTACAATCCACATCTTGCAGCAGATCTCTCTCTCTCTCTCTCAAAAAAAAAAAAAAAAAAAAAGGGGGGGGGGAGAGAGAGAAAGAAAACAAGACCTTTTCTTGTGTGCATGTTTGTATGTTTGGTGTAGACTCTGGTGCCTAAAATTCAAGAGTGTTTGCACGTGCAAAATTGGGACACACAGAAGCGGGCCAACTAGTACTCTTGTGGAAAACTTGTCTTGCAGTATTTGTCTCTGTTGTTAATATTGTGAAGTCAGTGTGTCATGATTATGGGCCTTGAAAAGGTGAGCTCAGGCAGTTATTGATACTGCTGTCTGCTAGAGTTCGGGTAGACATGGATTTTCTTCTCTTTCTGTGAAGACCAATTTTGCTGACTTCAAAGGACGTTTGCCACATTTACTGCAGATATGATTAGATTCCAGCGTTTGTAGTGTAATTGGTCCAAGAAAGTCCTGCACAAATACTGCAGGTTCCTTCAGAAGAAGAAGGCTTACAGTAAGAAAGGATTGCTCTAATCATCTTCTATTTCTTGTACTCCTCCTCTGACCTTTTGCTGCTGGTCACTGTCAGAGGCAGTGGGCTCATAACTAGACATGGTTTGACTCCGTATAGGTATTATTGTAGGCTTTCCAGCTAGGTAGTTTTAATGTAAATACTTTGAAGAAATGAAATGTTTCATGTCTGTGAACTGGTAGTTTATCAAGCTACAATTAAAAAGGGAAAAAAAATCCTTGGTAGACGTGCCATCTTGATTGGCTCTTGTCTGTTCTTTAAATCACACAGCAGTGGTCCAAGTGAGAGGCCACTTCATGGTCCGTAGAGTAATGGTCCAAGAAATCACTGTGCATTTTTAATTTCCAATAATTTAATCATACATTGCCATTAGATATTGTAGAAGACTTTTGCAATGCTGATTTGTTAGGCTTTTCCATGATCAAAATCCAGGTAGGGTAACTTACTGCCAACTGGACATGGTATTCCTGTCTGCCTCCTATTCAGACTAGTCTTGTGCTAGTAAGAAGCTAGCTGCTGCGCGCTGCTATGTATCAGTTGTGTTTCACCTCGAAGCTGGCAGTGTTCCACTGAAGAGTAAACTGTTTGTTTTACTTCATTTTTTTATGTTCTTTGTAATGCACTTTGGGGTCTTTCATAGGGAAAGATGCTATTATAATCTCTCTAATTTCTTGAGAGATGAAGAATGAGCCACAGTCTAACAACATGTTTTTATTGTTCTGTGATGATTATTATGTTAACACAAGAGTGCTCCGAAGTTCTTGTTTTCAGTCAAATGCAGAAATAATGGCTTTTCTCTGATGAATGTTTTGGGGAAAGGAAGTGGACGAAAAGAGATATTGTATGCTGGATTCTAGGCAGGAATTTGGAAGGGTTCAGGGTGCTTCAAATGCTGCATCAGTGCTTATCAGTAGGATTCTGCTTATTATGAGTGTGCGGTCCTAGGTCACCTCTGCTGTGCCAGTCAGTGTGTGATGAATTRTTATGTAATGGGGCCAGAAGGTAGCATATAGTCTTTATATCAAGAGGAATGACAGGCTATTAAAATCTGACTGGGAGAATGTTTTGCAAGGAGTTGTGCAAGGGCTGCGTTGCTGCCTGGCTATTTTTGGTTGCTGTTCACTTTCCCCATTTCAGGAGTTTCCACTGGCATTAATAGAAGCGCCATGCGTGGAACCTTTAGGGACCAAGTGATGAAGATCAGTGGAGAGGATCAGAGAGGAGGATTTTTGCCTTGAGTGTCTGCTTTCAGATAGAAGGTGACAGCTTTAGTTCTGTTCCTCTACAGTGCTCTACTTAATTCTGATCAAATGAAGATCCTGAAAGAAACATACAACTACACATGATCCTCCAGGGAGAGGAGAATGGTTTTGGGGGGGGGGGTATTTTTTCCCAAGTTTTGCTGGTTGGGGTTTTATACTGTAAACAAAAAACAAGGTGCTTCATATGTAAAGGTGCCAGTATGGAGGAAAAGAGATGAGGGGTAATTCGGAGCTGTTTTACTCGGTTAGGTGGCCCTAGGAGTAGCCTATGTATACGTGCAGAGGATTCTGCTGTCACACATGCAGAAGCTCYGGTCTCTCTCTAAATGCAGTGCAGAGCTTTCTGCGTATGCTCGGGTCATTTCACAACTGTGAATAACGCGTAAGACCTGTCCGGTACATCTGACACGGAACCCCTGACCAGCGGTCGGGTCCCTTTCCAAGCTCTTGGCACCAGCCCGCGTGCTCCTGCTGTAAGACAGCAATGCCTGACTGACTGGTCTGCCTGCTACTGGGTTTAGTTTTTAATTCCAAGCAGACAAACTGTTCCATTTTTGATGAATTGGATTACTTCTTTGCACCTCAGTACATCATCTGAAAGTTATGAAGGCTCAGATAATATTCATTAGGAGATCCAAGGTCTGTTGATGGTCTTTGAGGGCAGTATGTTAATAGTGGGTAGTTTGCTTGCTTTGCTGCGAACAGCTTAATGATGTAAGATTGAGAGTTGCCATCTTACTTGTATTACCGGGGACAAAATTATTGTTAATAATTTTTTATTTTAAAAATGTAAGCTTGATATATCCTTGATATATTCAGTTGTAGACACTATTATAATAGAATAACTCCTTTTTAGAAATGAGAGAAATGTCTCATTTGCTGTCAGTGTCCACTGTGGGATAATCTCCTTAGTCATTTATTTTGAATTTTATCTTTGAGATGTATATATTTAATTGTTTCCACCACAAGCTGCTGTAGAGTTACAGTAAAATGTGTATGCCTTCTGTAACATAAAGCAAAATATGTGTTCAGTTACTAGTAGGTACAGATGCACCAGTTTTGACTTAGAGTTTGCAGTCTGCCCCATAGCCTTTTTTATTATTCTCAGATGGATGACTGTATTATTGATGATACAGTCAGAATTTGCAGGCCCCTGAAATCTTCTAACAAGTTCGCAATGTTTAATCATACTTGTTTTATAAAATTCCAAAGGATAATGAGATTATATCTTTCTTTTAACTGTTCAGAAGAGCTTTTGTTATTGTTAATTTTACCTTCTTGATTTACTTGTGATGATAACATCTAAATATTCAAGTGCATCTTAGAAGCAGTGGAATAATTCTTTACTGTAAATCAACTGAGGGTATTTCTGAACATTGTGAATAAAACCCCTGCCCCGTATTGGCTTGACTTTATAAAGGAGGATTGTTTTAGGGAAGAAAAAATTCTGAAAGAACTGAAATAAAATAGATCAACTCTGGAAAAACCAAAGTGGGCAGCTCCCTTGTTGAGGCTTGGAGTGAGGGTTAGGAACAGAGCGTTCGCGGTGTGCGCACTCCCAAGGCGCTCGCTTCTCCGTGTAACTCACCCTGGTCCTGGGCTGGCTGGAGCGTGCTCTGACGTCCCCCAGCAGCAGCGCAGCAGCCGCTTCCCTGAGCTGCGCGTCTGCCCCAGCCGTGAGCCTTCGGACCGCTCTGYGAAGGCAGGACGGGGAAGACATCCTCCTTAGATGTCTGGTGACTGTCCAGTGGTGTCTGCTGCAGACTGTATTTGGCCTCACCATATAGTGATCAAATAGTACTGCTGTCGACTGAGGCTGGTTTGAAAGTGTTGACTTGCAAGGAAGAGTTTACCAGTCCCTGAAGCCACACAGTGTGCGTTTCTCTCTCATCTACATAGTTTAATCATACGCTCAGATAATGTTTAGCAGGTGCTTTAGTTTGTGTCTTTCAACCGAAAATGAACAATAACTTATTCCCTGGATCTTGATTTTTTTTTTCATTTCTTAGTTCTTAATCCATTTATTCTGATATTACTCCAGCTTTTTTTCTTTTCTTTTTTTCTTTTTAGCTTTTTTAAAAAGAGTTAAAGRTAAAATGAAACTTGTAGCGTTTTATTCTGTGTTGCTGTACCTAGGGGGAAACTATTACTTCCTGTCATGCTCTAACCCGTGGAACATGCAGGATTGTGCAGTAGCACCAGGGTTCGTGTAAATAGGATGTAGTCAGCGAGCAGAGAACTGATTACACTCCTGTCAGAGGTACTGGAGGCTGCATAGCAGGTTTTTCCCATGGCAGCTGAAAGATTCCAACATACGTGAGCAGTCGAGACAGTCTGTCCAGCAGAGAGAGGTGTGATCATACATGTTGGCAAACCTGTTGTTCCATCCAGCAAAAGCCAATTCCATAGCTGAAAGTGAGACAGACGCTTGTGTCTCTTGCATGTGAASTTGCTCTTCTTCAAAACATCCCTCTTCTGCTTTGAAACCCTTCGTATGTGGGAAGCTTGAAGGTTGWTGTTCTTGTTTGCAAATGGTCACCATGAACATTCATCCGCCTCACAGTTTATTTCTTAGTCGTGCTTGTATCTAAGCTGTGGGAATGAACTGAATGCATCATCCAAGCTGATGCGTTCTCGGAGCTCGTTTCCGCAGTGTATTACCCCAGTGGAAAGTGTTTCCTGCTTTCTGCTTGTCTCTACAACTTCTCCTCCTCCTGCTTCTGCCTCTCTGGTATTGGCCTCTCAGTTTTTCTCTGTACACAGTCTTGTTAAATTATTGGAACAGGAGACTTTTTCATTTGCAACTTCTATGACAGTCTTTCTGTGTTTTTCTATCTTATTTCTATCTTTTCTAACCTTGCCTGTAATGTCCTGCATCCCTGGAATGCTCCTCTTCATGTCTGTGCCTCTGCTGTTTTAATATTGCACTTCCATTCCTCAAGCAAGTTGAAACTATTTTGGGAAGCAGTATGACTGAAAAATGCTCTACAGCTGCGTGGCCAAACTCTACCTTACAAGCAGGTGATGCTGGTGTCCAGGCTGCCTCTTGTGCCTGGCCGAGGGGCCCGGCTAGCCCAGGGCAGCTGGGCTGGTGGGATCCTGCCTGTGAGAGCAAATGTACTACTGGAAAGGAGAGTGAGGGCTTCCCTGGGGCTTGGCTGTGTGCCTCGCTCCGTGCCGTCCTACGGCAGAGGGAGGAACCCCGCTGACATCGGCCTTTCCCCATCACCACGCTGCTCCTGGAGGTCTTCCTCCACTCTGTGTTGGCTCAGGGTAGGGAGCTTTTCTTCCTGTGTGCCCAAGAGCTAAGGAAGACCCTCTTGTTTTGGAGCCGCGCTTCTGCTAGGGATTAGAGAAGGTAGAGAGCTCAGAGCTAGAGAGAGGGTGTTAGCATACGTTTTTTCCATCTCCTTGCTGGCAACAGAAGTTGGTGTCCCCTCCGTGCTGAGGAGCTGATGCATGGTTTGCCCTAATGGGGAGTCAGAGGAGGCTTTCTCACCAGGACGTGGGGCCAGTTGTCCCTCCTCATTCTGCGAGGAGGCCCTGGTGATCCTGCACGGTGATTCCAAGGGCTTTGCAGTTAGGTCTTCCAGTGTGCTGCTTGGTCTCTAGTTTGGTGGGGGGGGGGGTTGTTTGTTTGTTTGTTTTTTATTGACTTTAGTGCTTTGTTATTTCAGGTTTCATTATTGAGAACTGTGTCWTAAAAAGCAATACTTCAAATCTTGTTATTAGAAATATATTTGTCTTGAAGCACTCAGTACTTAATTGCGTTGGAAGTTTGGAGTTTACATCTGTCAGTTGAAAGTACTAATTGTTAGTAAGATGAGTAGTAGTAGTAGTAGTAGTACTAATTGTTAATAAGATGAGTAGCTACCTGGCTTATAAATGCAAGTAGCAACTTACATATATTGCCCACACAAGCAGAGGTTGTCTCAGGTATTTTGAGGAAGACTTTCGGTTTGTATCTTTACCAGTTTTTCAACAGTGACAAGAYTGAAATTGTATTCCTAGTCATTAATCTTTCTGCTAAGGATTTGTGGTGTGAGGGACACCATTTGCAGTGGAACACTGTCTTAAGGCAGTGATAGATCCTTTGAAAWTTTTCTCAATCATATTGGGACTACTCCCTGGTAAGTCTAGAGATTATTAACACAAAGACCTCTGGCATCTAATTGGGCCAGAACTGAGGGGTCAGGGAGAGTGTGATGAGGCTGACGCCCAGAGAGCAAGAAATAATGAAATCAGTTGAGCACCAATGTGGATTTTTCACAGAGGTAACATAACTTGTTAGGAGGAGGCTGTTGTGTGGTAATTTAGGAAAAAACACACTTAAGGAACAACTACAGTGATGTTTAATTGCTTTATTTCTTATAAAATGAAGGAACCAAACTTATCTCCTTTCCACCTTTCATATAGCGCTAGAAAGCCAGGTTTCAGCTCAGTTGCTCTCTTCAGTAGAGTTGTAAATCTTTGATAACAGATTGTGTTTTAGAAAGATGTTGATCATTCCATTAAAATATCTTGTTGCAAGTGTCAACTCCAGTATATTAACTGATCGCATCACCTTTAGGAGCATGAGTTTGTTCAGCTATAAAACTGATAATTAACCTTAATTATCACACAAGTTAATCCTGAGTTTCCCTATCTGTCTGGTAAAYAAGGTTTAGGGACACAGCAACAGATTTACCTTAGCATATGGTTTCCGCTCTTTTCCCTAAATCATATAAATCTTTTATTAGCTAGTAGAAGGAATATCCCCAAATTCTTTGGCCTTAGACCTTTTCCCTTCCCTTTCCCAAAGACTAGGTTCCAGAAGATGATCTATTTTTCCTGTACATTCCTACTAGTACAGACAGAYGTACTTAATGTGAGGTGGTGAACTACTTAAACTGTAAAGAGGTTTTATAGTATTGATGTGTATAGTCCCTGCAATACCTGTATGGGGAAAAAAAGATCCTCTATAGTTGGTTGGTCTTGATTTGGAAGTGATAAACCTGCTAAATTATTGGGGGGGAGGGGGACACACTCTGTAACTGAAATTATACTACCTAAAGTAGGAAAGATAAAGCAATACCTAGAGCTGCCAGGGCCACAGGGCACCTGCATTCTTCCCTGCATCACACTTATCATGTGGAATTAGACTTACAGATTAAGAAAAATGTATCTAGTGATGAACTTGTGTTTCTAGGGAGAAAATTCTGATACGGATTTTTCTTCCTTTCAACTCTCCTACCAGTATGCCCTTGAATTAAAGCCCTCGTTCTGCCATCTACTATGGCTCAAGGACTTCTCAGGCATAACTTCACAGATCTTTGTGGTTTAAAGATGGTTGTAGAGGAGGGCTTTCGTGGCAGCTAGCTGGAGGGCCATTTAGGCTGAATGGCATTTTCCTGCTCCCTCACTGATCTTAAAGTGAAGGAAAGCCTCCACAGCTTTAATGGAAAGTAGTGCACAGTTAGGAGAAAATTGACCACCCCCTATGTTGCTTTGCTGTCTATTAGTTTTTAAAATGTGATGCTTTTCATTAGAAAGGCAAAAAAGAAAAAAAAAAGTGTCAGGTCTCCATGGGTCCCAGATCATTAACAGGATCAATTCCTTTTTCACTGCAGAGATCAGAGGCTACAGTCTTGCATAGCCAGTGCTTCAGCTGCTGACATGCCAGGCAAACAATGCGGAAGCAGAAGAGCTAGTTTGTGACTGCCTGAATTACTGTGTCTGAATTTTTGCTGTGATAGAAAATTCTTCCCTCTCTTTGGAGTCTGTGAAATGAAATCAGTCCCTTGCAAGATAGGGTCAGAACAGGCTCATCAGCTTGAGTAGCAGAAATGTTAAATCCCTTAACTTGGGACTTAGTGAAAAGATTTTTCAGTTGCCTCAGGAAGCTGATAATAGGATACAAAMCTTTCATCTCTGAGAGAGGGCTGGTAATAACCTGAAATCATTGACATCTGAARATGTGTGCTCTCATGTTGGTGTGAAATAAGTTTGATGTGACTCAGTCCAGTTCCACAGCCCTAGCCCACCATCACTGACAACATGGTTTGCAACCCTACTGCAGGTGCCAGAAGATGCGTCTGAGAGCCAAGTATATTGAGGAGACTGAATTTACTACTTAGTCATGGATGTGGTTGAGTCACAAGCTTGCTTGTTCTCAGTAAACACTGTAACTGTGCTGTGGATAAATAGAAGAACCCAAATTACAAGGGGCTGTAAGACTGAACATCATAAGATGCCCTCCTTCTGCTATCTCCACAGTCTTAGAGTGGCTATGAGCATACCACTTTAACCTTTCACTGCTTTATCCTCTCTCATACCCCACAGAGTGGGGTTCATGGGGTTGTGAAAATTTGCTTATTAATTGGTCTGTAATCCTACATAGCATGAGGCAATCTCAGTTCTTTGCTTTCCCTCTCTAGGGTGGATACATGCGGTTTATACTCCAGTAGATTCTCTGGTGTTTGGTGGAAATATCCTGCATAGCTTTAATGTTCCCATGCAGCTTCGCATCTATGAAATTGAGGACAGAACAAGGGTAAGGATACTTGATTCTCTTTTTAACTGAACAGTTCTTTGTGACTATGATCTGTCATAGTCTCTTTCATATTCCTTACTGAGAAACAAGAACTGACGGGATCTCCGTGTCAGAGTTGTTGAAACAAGACAGGTAAACATGAAGTAATGAGACGTTCAAATGTTGGCTATTTTTAGTGGGATTTACTCATCTGTTTTTCCCTRCTTCCCACAGACTTGTCCCTCCTGTATCCCTTTTTCTGCCTGTTAAAGTTTCATAAACACCTTCCCTTTTGCATAAAGACATACTGGTCATTATAGACCTTTGTGCCAGTACTTCTGGTAACTCCTTACTATCGTRTCTCTATGCACCCCTGGAACGGAGACCCAAGATTGGAGCTAATGAGACTAACATGCTTCTGTTGTCCACAACTGGACTGAGAAAGCTGTAGAGAAATTGCAAGTGAAATGATGTCTTCTGTGCTTTGCAAGATTTTTTTCTACTGTGACTCTACACTATACAGGAATTTCTTATAGCAGAGAGAGTCTGGGGCGGGACTAAGTCTGAACTTTGTGACACTCACCTGGCTGTAGCATCCACCTGATGGAAAGAATGTTATATCTTGGAAGAGGCAACTGTGCAGACTTTTTGCTTGGGACTGAAAATTACGATCTTGATTAAGAAGCTAGATACCTAGCTGCTTTTAAAGAACCTTGCAGTTCTGTAAAATAACAGAATCTGATGGAAGTGTCAGTAGGTTATTAGATAAACCATACAGGCAACAACATTTTAATGCAAAGATGGACCTGTGGTGCATACAAATTCAGATGGAGACTTYGTGGCTGGCTGTTTTGGAAAGCATGGCACTGAGACGGTGATGATAAACCACTGGCTCAGGTGCCAAACATAGCGTTAATGGAGATTTAGGCTGGCAAAATGGCAGGAAGTTACAATGCTTCTTCATTAAAAAAATCTTAAAATGGTGATGTGTTGAACATCAATAATGTTCAGTGTTATTCACCTCTACAAGAGAGTACAATTTTGGTTCCAAGTGGGATTTTATCCCAAATCGCTTTTCTTGTAGTGAGAGTGCATTGGCCCGAAACATGTTTGCATTGTTTAGAAATACATCTGTGACTCACCGGGAGGAAGGGCGTCCTCCCCCCAGCCGCGCTCTGCCAGCGGTCTGTTGGGAAGAGACGGCTCCCTTCCTTTGCAGGGGACGCAAGGCCTGGTAGTTTTCACATTGCAAAGCAATGGAAGAAGCAGCAGTTTCCTCAACTAATTTTAATGAAGAAGTGGAATCTGAGTAAGAAAATGAATTCCTAGTAGAAGAGATGTGAAGACAAAAGCTGAAATTCAGAGCAAGTAGAAAGGGKAAAGGAAAGGAAAGTAGCAGAGAGCAAAAGTGGAGGTGAAGGCCAGAGCGGAGTTCAGTCTGGTTTTGAATAGGAGTCCTAAGGCAAGAACTTGAGGTGACATGAAAAAGGGTAAAGAGACTTGAACAGGAGAAGRTTCTCATGGCAGAAGCAGAAGGGTCTCAACCAGCTTCTCTAGCAGAGTGAAGGGAGGTGGGATGAGCTGTACGAGTGCCTCAGAAAAAGGATGGGGACCAGGGTCAACTCTGGCTAGACAAGGTGATAGATGTAGGAAGGCTTTYAAAGTGACAGTAGAAAAGAGCTAGCAATATATGCTGGAGACTGCAGGTGCTGAGGGAGTGTTGTTGCTGGGGAGGATGCTAGCGCAGGCAACCTCAGTGGAAAATGGTGAAAGGAGGTTGCCTGAGAAGAAGGATCAATGCCAGCACCAAATTATGTATTTCCATTGATGACTAGGGAGAAGATGGACAGGAAATACTTCAGTTCCTGAAGTGTGAGAAGMGCTGACATCATGCTCCCACGGGACATGAGCAGCTCGAGGTCACATAGGTTTTAGTAGAGTTGCAACTGCTCGATAGTGCTTTATGTCAGGCCCTTCTTGGGAATTGAGTGCAGCTTTGGCTACTTAAGATCTTTTATGCTTTATAATGGGAGGCAGATTTCCCAAGATTCCCAGATTAGAGTTAAGTATTTTGATGACTTTTAGGAACCTACCTGCCAGTTACACTGAAATGCTCCTAACACCTTGACCTCGTGGGAGGTTTCTGGGAGTTGGGTATCCGCCTCTCTGAAAATGTCCTTGTCCGTGTTGTTTGGAAAGGGATCTTGCCATGTTCGGAAGTCCCAATTTAGGCYGAACTGCTCTTTTCAGTTTTGTTTCAGATTTTCTTCAAAGTCTATGTAGTTCTATATTGTTTTCTTTCTAGTAAATACTGCAGTGATTTAAAAAAGACTAATGAAAGCCAACAGCCTAGAACTTCCACAGCTTCACAGTAACGCTTTCAGCACTTGCCAGCTGTTGTGTGCCAGCAGCGTGTTATACCCAGCCCTACCTGGGATTACCCCAGCAGTAGYGGAGCTGCGCTCGCAAGCTCGTGTGCAGCCRTGCGATGACAGAGCGGTATGAGCARTCACAGACTAGTAAGAAGTTCTAGACAGAATCAAAGTATGAACCTTGGCACTAAAGCAAGAAAGAAGTTTGCTAAGAAGCRGGAAAAATCAATATTGTTATTTATGAATAATAACAAAAAGCTAAAAATATCATTAGTGAATCTTGAAGGGATAAATGTTTTCAAAATAGAATTCTAGAGTGTACTACTTCGTTTGCTTTAGCAATCAAATATTGTAATTTCKTACTCAAATAATTTTATTCATACACTGGCTAGTGTAGGAGGCTCCCATACAGTGTGTAGTTCACACAGATTTGCTAATGTGAACATACTGCAAATGAGTTTCTCATCAGTATTGATCTTTCCATTGTGTRTAGCACAGAAGTAAATTAACTGAAGTGATTGACAAAGTAATTTGCCACAGTCAAAGTGTAATACAGGTGTGTTTCCTCTCTTCAATTTTGAACTRAGCAATTTTATGGAGGTTTCACTGTGTTTAAATCTGCTATATCATGCTTAATCATCTTTGATTGCTGATATTCAAAGTCATTTTTATGCTAGATATAGTTGTTATTGTCTTAGCTGCTAAGACAAAGATAAATATATGGTTGAAATGGTAATGCTGATTTAGAGCCTGATAAAATTGCCTAGTTTATATCCTTGTCATGCTTATTCCAGCTTAATTTCTCATATCCCTGGGAGACTTTTTAAGAGGGTTATAGCCATTTAAAAATAGTTTTAAGGAGTAATAAAAAACACGTCTATTGTTGGAAACGGCTCCTAATGTGCAATTGAGGTAAACAAATATTCTCCAGCCTTACAAATTGTAGAGACTCTCATTTTGCAGTCTGGCTTTCCTAGAGGCCAATTAACAGCCAGTCACATAGGCCAAGCTGTTTAGCTCTCTGCTAGACCAGCTTGAATAACTGCAGAGCAGGCTGCCGAGCAGGGATTCATCATCCTGGCGTTACAGCTCCGTGTCACCGAAGAGGAAGAATGCGTCAAACTTACTCTCAACTCATCTAAATGTAACCTCTTTAAAATATTTGAACACGTATAGGGACAAAAGCACTCAAATTATATACGTAAGGTGGTCACTCACAGATGGTGTTTGCAACGGATTCTGTTTTCTGGAACTTAAGATAATATTTTAAATCAATAAATTAATTTTTTTGTAAATAAACATAAATTGTTTCTCAGTGTTGCAATTAGAGCAATTAAAGATGGGTATGTAATGATTTTAATGGACGTAGTAGAAGAAACTAATACTTTCTTGAGGAAAACGTACCTTATGTGCTTAGGGGTTTTTTGTTTTGTTTTCGGCAGGGGGTACAAGTCTCTAAAATAATTTTCACTTTGAACTAAAGAACTGGATCATATTCCAGAGAGGATTTTTCTCACTGTACAGGAATAATTAAAAAAAAAATCAGTGGATTGTAAATTATTAATCATAGAAGTTAGAGCTGGAAAATGCCTATTAGATGATCTAGTCTCTTTCCCTGCTACTGTGAAATTTAGTCCTCTGGCAATGTCCATGCGAGATACTGCATTTTAAATTGATCACAGAAAAATTTTCATTTCAGTTTTTAATTTTTCAAAATAAAAGTTCATTTGACTATGAGCATACAATGGAAAATGTATGGCTATGTACTTAAAGCAGTTCACAGCCATTATAATGAACCAATATCCAAGAATATCATGAATAATGTACTCCTCTATACTTCCATATAAGCCAAATTTAGAAAGATTTTTAAAGCACTTTTAGACTTACTTTAATGGCAAAAGGCGCTGGTGATCTTTGCACGGTATCTTTTGCTGCATATGGTAGCTCTTCCTTCTGAAGGTTTGTAAAAGCAGAGCCTTCTCAGGCAAATAGTGAATTACAGAGGCATGGAGGGATTTGCTGTGGGTTGGAACATTGATAGTGAGGCAATTAGGAACTCAAATTGAATATTAAAGATTGATATACATAATGGGAGCACTGCATGCATTACTGCCTTGTCTTTCACATTGAATTAACATTGGTAACAACTAAATTTGGTGAAGCTCAGAATCTGTCAACAAATGTTGAGCAATGATGTCTTTAATATTCCCAGGCATGTGGCTGAAAACCTTTTGAAGGCTGAGGGGTGGAAGGCGGCTTCCTGTTTGTAAGTCAATTCTTTGCAAATTTTGTTTCCTGCAGTGCTCTCTTGGAAAAATTTGAGTTCCTTTATTAGCATATATTTTAGCATGGCTGATTTCCCCTGTGTTCCGTAATAGTGATAAGTGACTTGATCTCTTCTTTCTGACACATAACTAAACCAAAAGGAAAAAAACTCCAATACGAAAAGGCCCTGGGGTTAAATGTTCTCACATATAGGAGGGGGCTGTCGTTTGGCTAGTTTTTTGTTTATTTGTTTGTTGTTTTTTAAAGTATGCTTGATAACAAACAGAACAGGGGAACGTTTGAAAAGGTGCAGCATCACCTGYAGTGACATGCAGTTCAGATTGGCCAGCTGCATTTGTGCTGAGTTTGAGATCTCAGCTCTGGGTTTTGTGCAGAGTATTTAAATGCTATACTGTGATACATTTAGTGGGGGAATACGGTATGTTTCCCCTTAATTACATTTTATTTTACAGCTAAAAGTGTTTGTTTCTTGTGCCCTGGGAACAGAGGCAAGTTCTTTGGTTGTGCACCTTGGGGATAGTTTTCAAACACGGGCATTCTGGTAAGACATCTGTATGCTCAAGCAGATGCCCATATCACAGGCAGGTGTTTCGACACTATCTGCCTTGCAGAGCCGAATTTGAGTTTCCAGATGTCAGGAGCAATGGGTCTGTTTAGACTTCATTGCCTTTTTTTTTTTTTTTGTTTTGTTTTGTTTTGCTTAAAAATGGGCTTTCTGAGATGATGATCCTTTCTGGTGCAGTCCAGGTTTTATTAAAGGTGGGTGGACRCCTCTTGGCAAGGTGAGCAGTTAAACTGCATAGAACATGTTAAAACAGTTCCTATAATCCCAGAGCAGTGCATGCATGCGAGCCTGCAAAATGCAAATTTCTGTGCCGCCAGGAGAAAGAACTGTACAGTGTAAGTACAAGTGCATGCAAGATGCATGGCATCCATTTTTAACAAATCACAACAAATATACATATGTTCTTGCATTTTAGGAGCTTCCCAGGTTCTTCCTTGGTACAGTGACCTCCCATATATAGAAAACTCGGGGTGGGGGGAGGGGAGGAAACCCACTTCCTTTTCTTCTGAACATGACATGATGTTGCAAATACACAATGTTGGAGAATATGCTTTTTGTGCGAGAACAAGTCTGAGATGTAAGGAAGAGTGCCTAGCTTGGCAGAATCCGACAAAATCCTGCTTTTCTATTCTGTTTGCGGCAGAAGTTAACTTGCTATCAAAATACTAAGTGTAAACCAAATGAAGGATTTTTATTTTTAACACTTATTTAACAACAATCAAAAATTAGTTTGTTCATTTGTTTAATGAAATTATTATAAAAAAAAAAGTGATTGAAAAAAAATGTGTTTCCCGCTCAACTCATTTTAGGTAATGCTGTCATTTTGATAAATCATGTGATAGATAGTGTTTAGGAAATTGAAAAAACCCACTTTTATTTTAAGTTGAATTTTAGTGACTAACATCTGTATGTGACCACCCTATGTTTATACAGGAGGTAAATAATACCTTAGGGGCCATCCATCAGTTTCACGATTTCACAAGAACACAAACCCTTTCCTCTCCCACCACCCCAAGAGGATACAAATTAGTGAACCAAGAAATGATGCTATCATGGCAGGCAGGCAGGCAGGCAGGCAGGCTCCTCATTGTGTATGCTGAAGGCATACATCGCACTCGGCGCCCACCCTCGCTCCCCTCCCCCTGCTGCATACTGTTTGTGCTCTTGATAACATGATGAGAATGATGCCTGGCCCTTGTGCTGCAAACTTCTCTCCCTTCCCCGTGGACTGACAGTCTCAATCTTGCTTTCAGGTGCATGCCAAATTCCGTTATCCTTTCTACTATGAAATGTGCTGGTATGTTCTGGAGAGATATGTGTCCTGTGTGACCCAGCGCTGCCACCTCAGCAAAGAGTACCAGAAAGAATCAATGTTAATTGGTGAGTGAATCCTTTGAGTGCATATTCAGAACTGATGCTAGCACCTTAGGCTAGTTACTGCTTTGGTTTCTGCAAAGCAGATTATAAATTAAATTGGAGAACTGGAGAAATTTTAATGAATTATTTCTTTATTTTTGGGTGGGGAGGATTTGACTCKTAAGCATTTCAACAAGGTACCAACCTAGTTCAAATGACATTTTTTGAGCATTCCCTTAGAAAGTGCATCCTGGAAAAATAATTCTTGGATGCATTTATTTCTTGGTTCCAGCAATGTTTGTGTTGAGATGATCTGCCAAACGGTTGAGGATTTACTGTCATGTTTGGCACAGTACCTTAGTAGCCAGAAATGTATGCATTGCAAATATGCTCTGGTGGGTTGGATACTTAGTCCTTTTATAGCGCTTTGCATCTACAGAATGCATCACTGTAAATAAATCTGGCTTCTTTTTCTTTAGTCTCTGCTGTAGTTCTCTCAGTTCTTAAAAGAAAAACAAAAATGAAAACATAAACAAAAACAAGAAAACACYGATACAAATCTACACGATCTGTAACTTAAGTGCAGGGTGCAGGGAGGTCAAAGAAACCTTTAAAACAATAGCTGAAAATGGACCACAGCAAAGATGGATAGATGTTTCTGAAGCAGGAAGGCACTGCCTTGGCACTGACGTGAGCTTAACACCAATGTGTTAGCAATTCCAGTGGCTGCCTCGCTGAACTGCCCTCTTCCCCCCCACCCCCTGCCCTTAATGGAAGGAGGTAGTGGGCCGTGTTACCTCCCTGCTTTTAAACATGGAAGGGCTGAAAGTAGCACAGTTACCAGCTAAATCTTAAACTGATACATGCTAAGTATGGAGGAGGACTGAAGTATTCCTCTGCCTCCTGCTCCCTGAGATGCCCYTTGGGGGGAACCTGGTGTGTTTGCAGCTGCCACAGGTTCTGGACAGAGGAGGGAAATGATCACCTAATTGCAGCATAAGTTTCAGTAGGAGGGATTGAGGAAGTTATGGGCAGACTCACTCTTTACTGAGTTTCACTGACCAAGAATAACTTGAGGGAGCTAATAACTCTGTGTAGATAGGGCAGGGAAATCTCTTGCRGTCCTGGGAATCTGAGTGCTTCACATTTTGTGCTGGGAGACTCTGATCTGAAGGGTCAGTAAGTCAGGCACTCTGTGTGGAGGAATTTTTCTCTTTATAYAAGATTATCCTAGAGGAAAGGATGAATTTAGCCCTTTGGATTAGCACTTCAAAACCACAGTGACAAGGCTCTGTTACTGCATTCCTTGGAAAATAAGGAGCAACCTCCTGTTGTCAAACCACTGGCGTGAGAGATGCTGTACTGGGAAGAGGCTCTTCCTGCTGGCAAGGCAGGGGTGACAGATCACCGAGGTGTAATTGCAGAACAGATTAGATGTGGAGAGTGGATGGCTCAGGATATTGAGATGGGACCTTTCCCAGCTAAATCACCAGTGTGAATTCAAGCCCAGCTCAGTGATTACTGATAATGATTTGGTGATCCCCATGAAATAYGTCTCAGTCCGGTTACTAGCCAAGAGATATTCAAATCATGTACGAGCTCACTGGGAACAGTGCATGTCCAGTGTCTAGAGGGAAGAGGATTGCTGTGCATAACCAAAGCGTGTCAACTGCAAAGACATCGGTAAAAGGACCCTGGCTGTTTGGAAAATGATTTGATGGTAACATTGTCTAGGCCTTGTTGTCTCCTGTGGTGGTTTGAATTGTTGGCCTCTGGGAAGGTGAAAATTAAACTGTTTCCCTGTTAATTGGGCATGTTTTTATGTTCATTTTAAGCTAATGTAAGAAACATGCTGCCCTCACAAGATGATCCTGTTCTTGTGGGCTCTAGTGACTGTGCAGCTGCCTGCTGAGCTGGATAGTTCAGTGAGCTGACTGAAAATGAACCCTACCGACGAAAAAAATGAATAATTTGTTATCGATAGGATCGATGAGCTAATCTGACTTGCAGCCACCCTACTGTGTGGCTGGTAGTGCTGAGTAAAGGAAGGTGCTGGGAGGATGTGGCTGGGCTGATCTTGGGCTGTTATTACTGTCCTGAATAGATCAGGACTTCGAGCTTACTGAAGAGGTGTCTACTGACAGTGTATAGTTCATGCACCTGCCAGCTACTTCTTGACTTCAGAGTATTAGCATGCTGATAAAGTCTCTCACACTGACATCTAGGGCCTTTTTCTCCAGGAGAGACAGATTTTTATATATATAAAAATATATAAATATATATATTTTGTCAGAAACTGCTTGTTTCCTGGCAGGATCTTACCTTAAAATAATTATTTAACTGTGACTTGCTGTTCTGAAGCACAGATCTACTGTATCTTCTGGATGTTTTTCTTTGGTATTTATCAAAATTTCTGCAGGAGTAAAGGTACATTATCTACCTTTAAAAAGCTGTGCTGTTTTGTTCTGCTCAGGTAATACTATTTCAAATATTTCCTTGTCCTTTCAGCTAATCTCAGGGTCTAGCCTCTTGACTCAGGATGAATCTCCATGAACTGTAATCCTGAATAACATTTGTTTGTTTTGTGGTGTCTGTATCTTAATATTCATTCGGCTGCTATGGGATGATGGATCCAAATGAAGTTAGATATTAAGACCCTACTCCTACATTTTTTGATCTTTTCTTCAGAACTGTTCATGTCCTTAAATTGTTACATGCTCCTCTCTTCCTTAGAGACTTCTCTGTCTGTTAGCAGTCTCTTGACTTCCCATGAGAGAGTATCCCTTGACGAAGAATTTCCCAYCATCTTCCATAAAGAGTAATGAAACAAAATTTACCTTCTCTGCAGGCCCCTCATTAGATTTAATTGTCTTCTGTCCTTCTTGGTCTAAGAAAAGCTTTTTCACATCCTTACATTCCTTTTCAGAAATTTCTCTTGAATAAGTTTAATGTTTATAACTGCTTCTTGTTTTTCCCCTATTTTATTATATAATTTGCTTGACATAATTTGTTTTAGATGTCTACTTATTACTTTTTTTTTTTTTTAAGCTGCTAGCACTTGCTATTTTTCACCTTGGAGTTGTGGTGTTTTTCTTGTATACTTTTGGATACAACAGTCTTACTGGATCTCATAAACTAAGAAGCAACAGACTTGACTAATACCCGAGGAGGACATCCTCCAGCGAGAACGCAGAATGCTGGATGTGGTCTCTGGGATTTATGGGGTGGTGATGGTTTCCAGAGATCCTGTTCACCTTAAATTTCTTTTTGTGAAAAAAAGAAATTACTGTGGTGATAGAGATCATCCCTGGAGAACACAGAAAACTGAGTTCATCATCACTTGCGTTTTGTAGATATCTTATATTTTTCATATTATGTTTTCATTACATTGTATTTATTTTGAGATGAAGGTGGCCAAATTCAGAATGAGCCTTTAAAGATATTGGCTACTCACAGAAATTCTCTGCTATGGGTCTATTGTGATACCTCTTTCAATTTAGTTATACACTAGTATAGCAAATTACATTGATCTTTGTATTTCTACTTTCTAAATATCTGGCCCCAAAAACTTCAGGCAGAAACTTAAAGACTCAGTGGARGCAGGCTAAAATTTTGAGTGTTCCCCATCCTTGAATGAAGAATGTCTACACTTCTAAATGAGATGGAGGAAGGAGACCATGGCTTTCCCATTCTTCAGTGTCAGAGTGAGACTTCAGGCAGTTGCCTCCTAGTTCAGTGTGTGAGAGTATTTTTTTTTTCTTTTCTCTTTCACAGAAGGGCAAACGCTCAGGGGAGTGATGACGTGACAGCAATCACAGGCTGCTCTGAGAGCGTGCTCTCCCGCGCGCTCCCTCTCTGTCTCTCTCTCCACTCTTTCGTTTCCCCGTCCATCTCAGCTGCGACATTTGTCCTGTCAGCTCGCATCAAAAACGGATCCTGTTTGGGTTTSCTACTAGGCTTGAACATGCGCTGTTTCAGGATGGATATGTCTTCATTATTTTTACTCTTATCATGAATGAGTCTGTACTGGATGTTTTCAACCACAATTGACCTTCAGTGAGATACAGATCTTGAGAGTGAGCTGACAAAGAGTAATTGGGAGAAGATACTGGGCTCTCAGAAATAGGCTTTCTCTGTAGCCTGCAGCTTTTAAGATTCCCACTGCTAAAATTTTAACAGGATGGCTCTAACTATATACTAAGCCTGATGGATAAAGAAGATACACCCTCTGGGATGGTGAAGGAGCCATGCTTTGTTTTTTCCCTCCGTCTTGGAGGATAGAATGGATTTGCTTRTTGATAGGACAGGTACTGGATTATAGTGAGTGATTTCTGTGTGGGATGCTCCATGCAGTGTTGTACTTTCTGTGTGCTCAGTTTTTTCTGATAGTGAAAATGTCATTCCTGCCTTTAGCAGACCAGTAAGAATTGCTGCTCCCAATTCACAGTGCCAGATTGTGAAATTGGGAGTGGCAAGATAGATATTACRTGCTGGATTAATGTAAAGAAGTTAGAAAGATTTCATTATTATTATGCCTCCTCCGCCCTTTCTTTAAAGTTCTATAACATGATAAGTTGCTTTTCACCAAAGGAGAAAACTGTATAATTATCTTTCTTGTACAAGTGGATAAACTGTTGAGAAAGTTAAGTGATTTGCCCAGAACCACAGGGAAGTCAATTGCTGTAGAAAAGAGGTATTTCTAGCTCTTTGTCCTGTGGTCAGGCCTGTGCTCCTTGTTCTTACTGACTGGTTTGGATAAGCTGCTTTTATTTGCTTTGAGATGAAGAGGGATGAAGGTCTGTTAGGTCTGTCTCTTTAAGCCCAAAACAGATAACCTCTTTGAAATAATAATAAGAAGCAACTGTTGCACTTAATAGGAGAGTTCTTCAGTGAAGAAACTTCATAAACTTAAAAACTCCAAGTCAGTGGAGGTCTGGTAGTACAGAATTAACCCTTTGCTTACTGCTTAACTCTAACCTGCAGCCTATTGTAAAGCTTTTGTGGATGTGTGTTGCCAGTGTAGTTTGAAAATTGCTTTGCGTCGGTAGGGCATGCCTGGGCTCTTCAGCTGTGTATAAATATGCCCGATGGAGACAAGACCAGGAACAGATCTCTGCACATTCCAAAAATGATGGATCTCTTCTGGCAAGACAGCGGTTGCAGCCTTCAGCTTTTCTCCCCCCCCYCCCCCCCCTCTGGCAGGCAATAGGCAAGGCTTTTGCATTAATAGGATGCTGATCCCTTCTTCTCTATTTTTCTGAGTCTTCTGATACTCCAGGATGCTGAAGTACATTCAGGAGTGTGGAGGGATGCCACTATGGAAGGAAAAGCCCAAAGAAAAACGCTGCCAACAGGCAAAGTGTCTAGGAAACTCCCTTCATATGAGTTGGGCTAGAGGAGTAGTGCAGTGCTGGGAGCTGCCTAGCAACCCCTAGCTGTAGCAAGCAAAGCCCAAGATTGGGAAGGGGAGACATGCTAAAATGTACCTATTGCTGAAGTAAATGCAAATTACACTTGTGTAGAGCTTTAGCTCACAGGAGATGGTAGCTCCGAGTCAGAAATGGTTTTCATTAAATAAAAATCATGACCCTTTGCATTACAACCAAACACTTGAAAACACAGACTTGCACTTTCCTGCTCTTGAAATTGTCCTTCCATTATTGATTCTCTTGGATTTTTTTTTTTTTTTTAATTAGCAGCAGCAGATGGTTGTAGTGCTCCGGAATGGGCTGTGATACTCTTTGACCTGATTAACTGCAGGTTTTTAGCAAGCCCTATTCCTACAGGTAAAGCTAGGCCCAGTACTGTTTAACTTTCAGGCTTGCAAAGAACAGGCCACTTGTTCAGTAATSATTTATCCTGAAGTTAGATTTAGATTATTTTTGTGTGCATGATTATACTTACTGACTGCCTGTCCATACYCAGGTGTATTTGGCACAGCAGTGCCTGCTGTGTGCACAACAGCCTGTAGCAAGGAAAGCAGCCACAGCTGGATGAACAGGAGTGCTGGGCCCCGTGCGTGCTGGCTTCCCCTGGATGCTGTGATGCTCCACACCTCCTGTCTTGCCTTTTGTTTCCATAGATTAGGGCAAGAGGCAAAAAGTGGAGACCTCTCCCAAGGCTGTTTTCTCTTAGCACTAGAGCATTACTTGCAGTAAATTATTCACATTTCTATGATGTGATCTCCCCCACTTTCCTAGGCCTTACCTAAGCTCATAATTTGCCCCAATTTCAGCCGTCAGTTCTTGGAATCTGTTTCAGCAGAGCCACAGCATAGGAAGAGAGAAACATAATTTTCTTTGTTCCGATTTGTACCAGTTTCAGTTAACGACACTGTGATGGTACTGGTAGTGCAGGGCTGTGTACCTGCTTTCACCTTCTCCTTTTCCTCAGTATCATCTCCCATCTARACTAGCCTCTTGTACTTCAAGCGTTTGTCAAATAGGAACCAAAACAGTGTGGTCTAGAGAGAGGGCTCCAGCCCTGAACCCGAGCAACTGGRTTCTCATTCCTGCTTCTGCCCTAGATCTGATGTGTGATAATGAGCAAATCGTTCTTTCTCCCAAGCATCTGTTTTCTCAGCTGTAAAATGGGAGAATGACATGGGCTGGTCAGAATAGCCCTCTGAGATGGATAAGTGAACTAGCTGAAGTGGATGGAAAAACTGTGCAAGTAAGTTAGATAACATAGTATTTTTTAAATATTCTGGTTACGATATTTTCTAATCCTCTTTATTTTTCTAAGGAGAAGTGTGGAGATGTTTTTGCACAGACCAGAGAGGAGGGGCTGCTTTGGAGTGTTGCATGCCACCACCTCCACACATAAAATCCACTCTGCAGTACATCATGGTAAAGCCTTAGTGGAGGAATATGGAGAGGAACTTTGCCAGCACTGCAAGTGGAGCTGGATGTGGCTATATCTGCCCTTGCTGGTAGCTGATATTGTTTTATGTGAGTGCTATCTCTGTTCACAGGCATTTCAGCTTAAATATGCCTTTCAGAAGTAGTTTTATAGCTGTTTTGGTTCTGAGGAAAAATTCAAATGTGCCTGGATGAGTAGACTGGAGTAGACRCTTGATTTTAGCAGAACCTACAACATCAGCGTGCTTGCTCTGAGAAGCGGCAAGAAGTAAAGTGGCCAGCTCGTTTCTCTCGGGGACTAGTACACATAGGTGCACCTGATTTCATAGTTCTTTTTATTTAGAATTGCAAAGTTAAGCAGTTAGGAGAGTTGCCGCAGGATAGCTGATTTACTGCTACCTGTTGCATATTTGTTTCTCAGCTGCCAAATAACATACACATTGTGTGAGAAGATGGCATAGACTGTGCAAGAGACAAGGAGCTTCGCTGTCGTAAGGATGAATTTGCCAGCTTGGAACTGGGCTTCAGTGTTTGTTTTGAATCTCTCTGTTAGACAACTGGATGCTGATTTTTTTTTCTTTAATTTTCATTTAATCCTTCCTTAGGAATGATTCACATTGTCCTAATCCAAAACTACTGCATTGGAAAGCATGAAAGTACTCAGGATTTTGGCCTGCTGAAAATAAGAAAATGAAGCTGTGAAAGAAACTTTTCTTTAATTGTTCACTTTTTTTTTCTGTATGACTTCTGTTTCCTTTGCAGAGTGCTCTTTGTATGCAACTTGATCTCATATCCACTGCAGCCAATATTAAAATTCACATTAACTGGATGGTGTTACCATGTGTTTTTCTGCAGAAATTCTCGTTGTTGCCAGCTGCAGTTCAATATCATTCACTTAGTAAAGACAATCAGGTCTAATAAGCATAAGACGACCAGTGTTTTAGGGAACCTTGGCCACTACTTCCTGGCACTGCTTTCACTGCTAAGTTGAACTGAGTTGGATAAACGTGAATTTCATTTTTAGGAGGAAAACCTATTACAAAGCTAAGATTAATAGTTCTTTAGACTTAAACTTGCCTTTAAAATTTCCTGAGAAATACCTAGAATGCATCAGGGACTGCATKAAGAATAACAGTATCATGTGACTCTGGGTCAGTGGCTTCATTTTTCAGTGGTTTTAGGCTTCTTATCTGTAAGCTAAGTGTAGTTGTACTTCTCGGTCTCAAAAGAACAACGACAATTCGCATAGTGCTTTAAAAATTTTGTACAGTATCCTTTGCCCTGTAGCAAGTGGTAGTTCTTGCTTTACCAACAGTTGCTTGCAAAGAGAAAGAGTATTGAGAAGTTGACTTTGTCCTGTACAGAGTTCCTGGAAGACTGATGATGCACAGCATTTTAACATGCTGCTTCCCATCATTTTTTCCCCTCCTCTTGCTGTGTAAACTTTTATCTTAAAGCTGTAAAGATTGTCGAATGTGGTCTCTTTCAAATTTGCTGGAAAGTTAATTGTGTGTGAATTATGAGCTGTACCTACTGTTAATTGAAGACATAGGGGATTGAATCCTTGAAAAAAGCATATTTTTTCCCTTAGCTTTTCTCAGCCGTTTGAACTGAGTAGATTTTAACAAAAAACAGGAAAAAAAATTAAATCAGCTGAATAAACTTAATTTCTGTCACATACTTAAAAGGCCTTTAAATGGGCAGTTTCTAGACCCAGTAGTAGGAGTATGTAAGCTGGAAATTACATTCAGCATTCTTTTTCTAACTTTCAGATGCAAAAGGAAAGCGCAGCGTAGACAGCTATTCATCAGATTCGTGGTTAGACATGGATGAAGAATCTTGTGATGCCCATATCCAGGAGGAGAAGGACGACAGCTTGGATAAGAACTCCAAAGCCATGGTGGATGGCTCCTCCTCACCCAACAGCACACACTCAGAAGGGAAGGAAGGTGCAGGAAGAAAACAAAAAGCCACAGTAATGAGATACCTAAAAAGAACTTTGTCTAATGAATCAGATGACAGCGTAAAATCAACGACCCCCACGGACTATCCCAAAACACCAACAGGGTCTCCAGCTACAGAAGTTTCAACCAAATGGACTCACCTCACAGAATTTGAACTGAAGGGTTTAAAAGCCCTAGTGGAAAAGCTTGAATCTCTGCCAGAGAACAAGAAGTGTGTTCCAGAAGGTATTGAAGATCCCCAGGCTCTCCTAGAGGACATGAAGGTGGGTGTGATAGCTTGCTGAGCTACACAAACTGTATACAGGGAGCACAGGAGGTGGCAGGAGTTCAGAAAGCAAAGTTCTGCAGTAGAGGGATGGTCTGTTGTGTGCAGTGACCACCTCAGGTGGGCTTGCTGTGCCTCAGAAAGGGAATTGTGCCTTGAACAAAAGCCATTGTACCACTTTGCACCGCAATCTGATTTAATTGATGGGGTCCATTCTGATAGTTGCCCTGTACTCAGTGGCCAAAACTTTAGATGCTCTTATAGTYCAGGATTTGGTATATCCCACATGTAAATTGTGTCTAAAGAACCCTGCTTATAGTCTTAATCTGCCATTTTTGATCTAGTCTCTTTGAAGAATATATCTGATTAACTGACACAAAATACGAATTCTTGACCTTAATTTAGAAGAAAGATTGCTTTTTTTCAGGTGCATTTGCTTTCCTTTTTTTTTGCCTTTTTCATTTTCTTTTCCTCCATTGCCCTCTATAGGTTGATAATTATTCTCTGCCGGTACAATGTACTGTTTTCAGAGGTGGTGTGAGGAGGGAAGGCCCTCTAATGATGAACTTGTCTTGAGATTTGTAATATTGCAGAGGTGGTACTTTCTGTGACTTCAAGATTAATTCCTCCTGAAGACTGACATGGTCTTGTTGCTCCTAGTCTCGACCTGCCTCTGATCTGCAGCATCACCTTGAACTATTTGCTTAGCTTTTCTATGCCTTGTTTTCACATTGTATTAAATAGGCTTATTAATCCCTTTTCAAAGAACTGAGTCCAGCGTACTATTGTCAGTTTGCTGGGACTTGTCAATTAAGACCAAAATATTCCAGGACAAGAGGCAACGGGCACAAACGGAAACACAGGAAGTTCCGCCTGAATATAAGGAAGAACTTCTTTCCTGTGAGAGTGACAGAGCGCTGGAACAGGTTGCCCAGAGGGGTTGTGGAGTCTCCTTCTCAGGAGATACTCAAAACCCACCTGGCTGCAACGCTGTCTAACATGCTCTAGGTGACTCTGCTTGAGCAGGGTGGTTGGACTAGGTAGTCTCYAGAGGTCCCTTCCAACCTCAACCATTCTATGATTCAGGTGTTCCCTATAGGTTCAGTACTGTGGCAATTTGACCTGATTTGGAACTATAAGTATTAATTTTTAGTCTTGTGCTTGGACTGCTGATTTTATTCTGCTTATGTATACAGCATGATTTTATTTATTTTTCTTCAACTACATATGTTCTATACATGACAGCTGCCTAAGGCACAATCTGAGGAAAAATACAAGTTTATATGGTAAAAAGGGAGCCTGTACTTCAGTATAAGTGGTGTAACAGCTGCTTAGAAAYGTCTTCAAAGCCAGTTAAAGAAGGTTGTAAATATGCAACACACAGTGGAACCATATTCTGCAATCTTGGAGCCTGGAAGGGTGATAACACACCGCTTGCTTTGGTAAAACAGAAGAGCTCAGAAAATCTCTTCTTGCAAAATCAGCTAGTTTGTATATGAAAGTGAGCATGGATGCATTCATGACAGTAGATTTACTGACTTGCTTTGTGATCAGCGATATTCTAATCGGAAATCAAAATGAAACTTCAAGACCAGGAATTGAATTTGTAGCAGTGAAGAAGAAACAAGGGTAGCGTTACTTTTCCAAGCTTCATGCGCAAAGCAAGTTTCACTTAAAAATAAGCTGCCCCTTCTTGAAATTCTAGAAAGGGGTACAACACATAATAAATTGTGCAGATGTTCAGAATATGATCATGCATGCTCTTTTGGTGACATACTCCAATACGCTGTGAGACATCTTACTAGAGCAAGGCAAGATGCCATATGTGAGTCTGGTTTAAAGCACCGTGTAGGAGTATATGCTTTCTCCTCCTTCTGCAGAGCAGAGGATTCACTAGCTACAGAGATGGAGAACTGTAAGTGAACTTTGAACAAAATGGACCAAGTGATACCTTTTCGGTGATACTGTGCTTTAACTGTTATTAAGTGGGCTTCTGCCAGTTCATTTTGTTTATCTTGGCAGAGTTGCAGTCTTGATGTTCCGTCTCCTTTGATAACTGCATAGAAAACTGCCTGCTTCTAAACTTTCCCTCCTTGCCAGCACACACTGTAACCATCAGGATGTAGCCCAGCATCTGGATATTTATGATTCCCTGCTGGTTAGAGCCTCATGATAACATTGAAATATCATACTTGCTGCAAAGTTGTTTTCTCTGGAATTACCTCTGTGTGTTGAGCTTTTGATTGATTTTCAGAGCAAGAACTCTTAAAAGGATGTTAATTCATAAATATTGTCCTGAACAATATCTAAAGGACTGCTCTTTCTTATCCATCTACTTTACTGTATTGGCCCACATACAAGGCAGCCCTTAGGTTTCAGAGAATGAAAGTCAATACAGCATAGTAAATAATTAAACCTCATAGTCTGCTTGCTCCACAACTCTCCCTACAGTCGCGTGGTCTACATCTGTCGTTATCCGCTTGCTAGGCGCTCTGAAGGAACTGGGCATGGAGAGGGGAGTTGTGCTCAGCTCTGTGGTTGCGTAAGTACACTTCCCCTCAGATGYGGAGCGCAGCCCCGGTTCCCCAGGCTGAGCATCCCTTTGCTCGTCAGCAAGCTGTCCGCGACAAGGTGCGTCTTGTTCCCAGCTGGCGCTGGGCCCTTGCGTGCAGCAGCCCCTTGCTCCTGCTGTCGCCGCGTTAGTTCACGTGGCAGAGAACAGTGCAATGGGAGAAGGGGTCCCATCTTGTTGAAATCCATGTGATGCCAAAACATRCATTTTATTTTAGTCAGTCTGTTGGCTTTTAAAAAACCAAACAAGTGTATCAAGAGCAAAGTGACTGAGTTCAGCCCCTTGAGCTGAACTAATATAATAGTCTGTCTAGAACTAATATAATAGCCTAGCTAATATAATGCTCCTAACAGGATTCCTGTTTTGCTTGATGTGCAGGATGCAGCTACTCAGGATTTTTGTTCTGTCCTTGCTATTCAGTATACGTTAGGTACTTCATGCCATTCAGGCCCTCGTCTGAACATGGTGATATGAATGTTCCCTGGGATTCCCAGCGATACTCATCATTACAGTAGTCCTATGCTTCACAAGTGGTAATTGATGAGCAGTTGTTATCTCTGATTCACAGGTAGGGAACTAAGGTACAAAGAGATTAAGAAAAAAGTGGCCATTAATTCCAGGATATTAGTTTCAGGTGCCTTTGACATGATTTTCAGAATAGTTAGTGTTATTTAAGAATGGGATATGCAAAAGATAATTCTAATGGTGTTAAAACTGTAATTGCTTTGCCTTTCTGCCGTGGAGAAGTTCTGGTCTTTAGCATCCAGTTCCCAAGTCGGACGTGAGGAAGCCTAGGAGCATACTGTACGTGACTGCCTGTGGAAACTTGATTTAAAAGATTTGCCCTGTGTCACATAGAGACATCATGGCACAGGGAGGAATACAATCCATTTTTCCAGAATAGTATTTATCTTCTTGACCATGAAATCGTATTTCCTCTTAATTTGATACCACTTTTCCAACTCATACAGCAAATAATGTGGGGATTTTGCTGACAGCATTAGCAGTGGAGTAAGCAGAAGCCCTGCATCTTTACCTCGCTCTGCTGACTATCCAGAGCAGCAGCCATCTGTGTGACTGGACGGAGGCAGCAATCCTGCAGGAAAAACAGTACAGACCATGTAGCTGAATACAGTCACAGCACACTTGCACAAGGTTGGTTTCTTGGGCAACCTGAATTTTTTGTGTATGATACCTTAATAATACAGTCTAGAAAAAGTACCCTTTCAGGGCTCCCTTTTGAGAGTTGTTTTTGACAAACTCATAGCAAGAAGTCTCTCTGACAGAATATCTAAAAATTTTTGCTCCACTCAAAGTCTTAAACAAGTTTCTGAAGAAAATAAAACCATGTTTATTACAGCAGTTTTMTTTCTAAATGAAATAACACTCAGGAACTATTCTGTATGACATTTAAATCTTTTTTTGTGCTTCAGTGTGCTTCAGAAAACAGGATATGGGTAGTTAAATTGGGGAAAGGAAACCATTTTATTTAGCGACGTGAAGTTTCACAAAACAAATCAGGGTAACTTGCAAAGAATTCCTGCTTTCCTGAAGCGATGATTCACTAAAGGATGGGTGAGTGGATTACTGCTCTCTGTGGCAAATGCAGCTACAGCTTCATACAGCCTATTTGATGTCAAGTAGGTGAGGAGACTCTTTGAAGTAAAGTAATTTATTTTTCCTTATGAGAAGGGAGACTGAAAGCTAAACTAAGCCTGTGTAAATTCCTTACACGTCACCTAAGCTCCTAACTAACTGCCACTATCTGGTGGGGACACGGCAATCGAGAAGTGCCAAGTAAATGCCTCTGCAGATTGAGATCCCATTTATCACCGAGATCGATGGAGTGCAGCAATGCAAGGGAAGCTTATTTGTGGAGCATGCCACGTTGCTCCGGGGGTCAGCTCTTCCCTCAGCTCCAGCAAGGAATTAAACTCCTGTTGGCTGCAGCTCTACTGCATGGGAATTCTGTCCCGTGGGACCTGTATTCGTTACCAGAGGAGCTTCTCGGGGGCTTCCAAGCAGCTAGTGCTGATAGCAGCGTTCATTCCCTAGCAGATGGCACCTGAACAATCAGCAGCGGCGCTGCAGTTCTGTGTGCATCCGAGAGTCTGCGGCTGGGCTCTCTCTGAGCGTGTACGTGCAGCAACTGGGAGGGGATGTTGTTGCACAGATCAGCGTACCCTGCCTGAGTGTGCTTGGCTGACACAAGTTACAGAAGGACTGAGCGCTGGCAGTGTAGTTGTTGGCAGGGTGAACAACCAGGATGCGCGACAGCCCTTGCCACCACATCCGCGCTGTTGATGTTACTGTTGGAGGCACTTGCAGCCTGCAATAATATCTTGTTTTCCATATATACGTGGCCTCAAATTGAGATATGAAACAGTGCAGTAACTCCTGCTCCCAGTCTCTCAATTTAAAATGAGCAGCATCCGAACTGTTAGATCTGGAGAASGTCCCTGCAGTGAACAGATAGGGAAGAGAAAGAAAAACCACTGAGGAATAACTGTTCTTAAGTAGTGGTTCTGGGGACTGAAAAAGTTTCATTGTGTGGCTTCTCCACTTCATATTTAGCTGTCAGATGATATAGCAGTCTAGTAAAGATGCGCTCGGGGTGAATTTATGCGTGGAGGAGAGAGGTTGTACTTTTACCACCTGGTGTAGTTTGCAGCCCATATCACAGGACTGTGCCAATGATCCTTGTCTGTATGCAGCCACTGATGTAGTTTTTCCAACATTTCTGTTGTGTTACYAGCGGGATGGTAATTCCTTCGCTGCTGTTGGGGAAGATGATTGCAAGATCACTGTCGTGTGTCTCGTAGCAGTGTCCACTTCAGAGTCGAAAAGCTGCCCTTCAGAAGGGGCTGAGGAGRTCCATCAGGGCAGAGGAAACTCAGCTGGAAGAACAGAATTTGTCAAATATCTGTAACTCCTTGGCAGCAGCAGCAGATTCTTGTGCAAGACAGATGATATCTACTGAAATATGTTCTTCCTTTTTCATGCCAAGAATCTTACCCCCTCCTCATTCTGATGACAGAAGAAAACTGCTCTGCTGAATGCATTTCAGGGGACGTATTCCTTGCTGTGCTTGTGAAATTAATGGTTRAGCTGAATTCTTACATACTTAATCAGCCTCTTTCCTTCATACCTGCTGTTGTCACCACAGCCATGAAGTGTAACGGATCAGACAGCCGTGTGCTGGGTGAGCGTCGTGGGTTTTTGTCGAACCGGAGCCCCATGGCTTTTCTCTCTCTCTTTTTTTGTTGTTGTTGTTGTTTTGTTTTTTCTTTTTTTCTTTTGAGCAGGTGAGCAGACGTCTGCCTCCTCCAGCCTGTTGGGTGCTGACATTTGATGCTGCAGTCAACGCAGCCGGGCTTTGGTTGTGGTTCTGCTGCTGAGATGTCCATTGTTCTCAGCTGGCTGAGATGACAAACTGCCCTAGCTTTAAGTTGCTTCTTGGATAATATTTTTGTGTGATACATACTATAACAAGAAACTCTCAGTATCCTGCCAAATTCCTGCAATATACTCTGCTTTCTACCGAACTCTAGGTCTCTGACAGTATTTAGTGGAAATGTTACAGTTTTCTGCCTTACAACCTTTCAAATTCAAGAGCAGCAAAGTAAAGAGAGCGTAATTTGTCTCTTACTTACATGGTTCTCAAGCTGCCTTCTTGTTCTGGAGAACTTGGGCTTTCCCTTAAAACCACAAAAGATCTCTACCTTTTCAGGGTTGAAAACTAACTTTCAGAGTGTAGTCACAGTTTAGTTAATGCAGTAATGACTGCCTAAATGTAAAAAGGACATGAAAAAAAGAGGTGCTCGCTTACCTTGTTTGCGTCAATAAAGAGCCAATAATTAACTTGTACGTGCAAATTTTCGCTTGAGGAGGATTCAGCTAGAGATATGCTACAGGTTTCCACCACACATGTGAGCTGGACTGGACAAACCAGGCTGTGGTTTGCTCCTAACCAGCCAGGCTGTTCCCGGGGAGCTCCTGAGCATGGCCACAGTTGCGCTGACAAAATTGCCTTTACTAGTATTGCTTGTTTTGATCMTTGGGGCTGCTTTTAGGTTAACCAGCATCAAGAATAGCCTTACTGGTATGGTATGATCATACCTGAAGAAGCAGCACTGTTCAAGTGTTGTGGCCTCTATTAGTAAAATATCTCTAATTAAAACACAGAGTGGGGAATTTAGCCGAATCCAACAGGGTACTGAGCTCCAGCGGGGAAAAGCCAGCCCCAGGGATGCCCACACGTGGACTGGTCTGAGCCCCAGTGCTACTAGCCCATCTGCTCAGGCTGTTGGGGTTGCAACATGCCATCACATCCTCCGGTTTAGTTGGATAACTACAAATGAATTTCTTTGCATAATTCAAAGTGTGTTTCCCATTAAAACAATTTCCGTATTTTAAACTCTTAATAGTTTAGTATGTGAAATTTCTAATTATTAAAGCTCGACACTGGGGACTGAGAATATCTAGTGCCTATTGTTGTCTAGTTAAGCTTTTTTCAAGATGTTAGTGTAATTGGGAGCAACGCCGTTGACTTCCGTWGTCTGGAGTTACCTCCTCAATTCTGTCATGAGCTAATTTCCAACCTGTGGTTCTTGTCTGCTATGTTGGAGCAATTTTTTTGCTATATTGGAGCCATTATTTTTCCTTTACCTGTTAGAGCTCGTTTGGGCTTTGGTTTTCAGCAGCTCAGCAGCATCCTTCTTCAGGTTCTTGACCTTTTTTTTTGGTTTGGATTTATTTTCTTTTTTAGCTACCTGAACCCCAAATTAAGAACTTTGTAGCTGAGTTAGTAAGTACATTGAGAATCACAGGAAACGAATGTGGAATATTCCCAGCTGCACCACTGAGTACGCTTGAAAGCCGTTCTTCCCCACCTCTGTTGAGCTCCCCGGTAATGGCAGTGATTCACAGTGGGGGAAGCTGTACAAGCCAGTGCAACCCACTCATGAGATTTCTGGGACTGTGCATCAGAGCAAAAAGATTTGGCAGAGGCGAGGGTAGGAAAAAGCCAATCTTTGTCCTTAATACYGTGCTATGCAGAGTCAGATCCTTTCTTAGTGAATGCTCAGGAACCTGAAGGCCTCACCTCACATAAAGTGGGTGAAATTGCAGCTGCTCTGCCCTGCTCTTCAGTGTGGAAGGAAGGCCGGTGGAGATGACAGTGTTCAGGAATTGCCACCTGTGGGGAGATGAAAAGTTCAAGTGCACAGCTCTGTAGCTGGACTTTCCTAGATGTGACCAGGCATGTGAGGGTTACTCTGCGCTGCACAGTGGATGCCGTGTGATGGCAGGAATAGTGGTGGCAGAGCTCAGTGCTTGTGGGGTCTTTTGGAGACTTGATTAGGAGAAAGGGTGGTGGTTGTGGTGATGGTGGTAGTCCTCGTTCAGGTTCAGACCTGGAGTTTAAAGGGTGAGGTAATAGTGGTGTTAACTGAAACCAGTATAAAAACACCAGTCTTTGGATGCACCAGTTCTAAAGAAGTCTGTAATATCTGGTGTGATTTGTGTTTGGTTGTGCTGTCAGTTTTGCAAGAACCTTCACTGTTTGGATCTTAATGACAGGTGCAGGAGTGTCACTCTGAACTGGGAGGTTGGAAGCAATGGTAACTTAATATAACTGAAATCGTGTCGCCCTGTATCTTTGATTGGGGTAGAGCATGCTGTTCTATAGATCTCTGCATTCTTAAGTTAGAAAAATGTATTTCTGGTTAATGAAACTGTTTTCATTTGCAACAGAACATTCTGAAGGAGCATGCTGATGATGACCAAAATCTTGCCATTTCTGGTGTCCCTGTGGTCAGCTGGCCCAAGAAGACCACAAAGGTAATAAGCTACAATTAATAATCATTGTTGTGCTAAGTCTTGATATTTATTTAGCTATAATCTGACAAAGTGTTTTAGACGATCAGCAGCTGCTAGCATTTTTAACATTACTTGTTATTTTTAATGGGTTTGTAATTAGGCATTGAAGCAGAACATAAGAATGCCTCAGTAGGGATAAATTGTTACAATTGCCATTTAAAAAATAATTTGTTTGGGCCTTATTTACCTGTATGAGACTTAGAAAGGTGTTGGTCATTTACTAGTCCACAGTTAAATTTGAAAATGTTGATTTAACGTTTTGTGTAAATGTAAATGTTGTGTAAACTCTACAGGCTGGTCACATAGTAAATAGTCTCATCCGGATGAGAGGAGATTTTTCCTTTTACGCTAAGAGACTTGTATTCTCTATCCAAGTGTGTCACTGTAACTTTGGAGGGCTGTTTTCATTCTCTGTATCTTCGTTTTGCTACCTATAGATGGGAGAAATTTTTCCTGCTTGGTAGGAGTACCGTGAGGCTGGCTTCATTAATGCTTGTGAAGAATTTGAAGTAATTAACTAAAGAATAATATCAAAGGACTGTATGTTATTTATAACAGTGGTATGTTTACCAAACTCCAGTTATTCAGCATGCTGTAAAAGCCGCTCTGCTTATTTAGAAGATGTCTCATCGCTTCTATTTTTACTGCTATTCTTCACTGAATTAGTTTTATAATACACAATTCCTCTAAAAATGCTGAAAGGGTCAGTCAACATAAATCAGGCTTGTATCTGAAAATCTGTTCCTTATTGTAAATAACTTTCAAATCATTAACTGAGTGAATTATTTCCCCTGTTTTTGCTTAATTTGCTTGTGCACTTGCTGTAGCATCACTTGTAGGCATAAGAATATACTGTTTTCAAATGGGAAATAAGAGACTGTAGACTTGAGATACTGCCAGGGAAGAGTGGGGCAGAATGCTTCTTGGTTTCTTTTTGGTCTGCAGCTGAYTGCATATCAAATAGGTTTTATCTTGTTAAATACATATTTCTCTTTTTGATGGTATTTTGATGATCCATAGGAATATGCATTGTGTTTAAAACATTTATTTGTTTAAAAACAACAGAGTAAAACTTTGACACCTGAATAGGTGTCAGATGCTCCACTCCACTGCTTTGATAGCTGCTGTTCATTTACCAGTGAAGTGTACACTAGACATTGAGTAAAGAAAACCCCTTGTGACCAGGGGAAAACTGGTGTGTGAAAATGAGAAAACAGAACTGGAAAACAGCTGAATTTTTTGTGCTCTATTTTTGAGCTTGAGGCTTGTGGTAGAAGTAAGGATCTGGTATTTTGAAGCTTTTGTAAGCGTTAGTATGTGTTAATGTTCTTGTTCACTTTGGAATCTTTGGTAAATGTTTCGTTTTTATATGTTATTTTTGTGCATTGGCATCATCACTGTAATGTAAGATTTATATTTTTTGTGGTTTTAATCTTATCCCTCTTTGCAAAATTCATCTTGCTGGCTGCAAGGTTTGGGTTTCTGTTTTTATTTTCCTAGTTTCTTGTGCTTATTTCTTTTAGCCCTTCTGAAAGCAAAACCTTCTAAAAGGCATTATTGATGTTCAATGCTAAGGTGCAATCACAAACAAATACACACATCAGCTCGTAACGAATACAAGGAAAACACAGAGCTGGACTTCACACTGAAGTCTGCAAATAATTTGTAACAGAAGAAATATTTTCAGCAGTCTCTTTACATGTATTTTCCTTAATCTGTAATGAGCTTACGTGGCAGATTATGTTTTAGTTGAAGTGCACACATGCAGACACGGCTGCGTGTTTCCGAAAAGGCGCTGGCTGTTCCGTGGGCTCCCTTCTAACAGGGAGAAATTCGCACCCTCTTAGGTATCGCAGCTCCGTCTCGCCTGGGTATGGAGGCCAAGGAGTGAGCACCTTACGAAGACGTGTCTTAGTGTTGTGTCTTTGAGCCTCAAATTATAACATGTTGGAAAGACAATATAGAGGAAGTTTGTATAAAGACAAAGTTGTAAGCGGTTAAGCTTGTTTTTTTCTCCTTTGTTCCCTTTAAGTCCTGATAATGAAGTAGAAGATTTTAAACAGAAGAAAACCCTTAGGGAAGGGGAAACTCCCTTTGAAATTGGTTGGCAGGTGGAGAAGCGAGGCTTGGTGGCCAGAAGATTCCACGACCGTTGAGCGGGGCAGGCAAACCTACCAGGAATTTTGCTTTCTATAGTGTAGCTCCTCTGGCCTATAGTATGTGTGAGAAATGCCAAACACCTAACAATGCCTTTCCCGAGATACCAGTGTTTAAAGGGAGCAGCAGATGTGATACGGCATGGTACCAGCTATTGGGGGATTGGAAAGAAGACGTTATAGCTGGTGTACAAGTTTCCAGGGAGATGAGGATTGTCTGATTCCAAATCCTTAAAGAAAAAAGAAGAGAAGCAAACTGAAATCCAGGAGGAGAAGGCAGTAAGCCGAAAACGTGGCTCTTGCTTTCTCTCAAGAGAAGGCTCCAGAAGATTTAGAAAGACAAGAGCAGCAGATGGAGGAGGAAGAATAAAGCCAGCACTAAATGCCAAAACATTTCAAAGGAAATGGAAATGACTCTAAAGAAAGGAGGGGAAGGGACTAGAAATGGAGAGAAAGCAGGATGAGAAGAGAGGCAAGTATTGAAAAGAGATAGAGCAGAGAAAATGAGCAGAGGGAAAGAACTCGTACTAAAGTAGGAGATCCYGGGGACATTTTCAACTCTGTGAATAACCCCAGCTGTGGAAGGGCTTGTTTAGTTATATTGAGCTGCTTTTGAAGGAATGTGCCTTTACTAATACTCATGTTTAAAATTGAGTTACAGTTTCTCTTACATATTGGCAGTGCAACAGCGTGCGCGGTTTGATGCTGCAGAGCAGTTATTTGAAGAATGTGAAATTCTGGGATTTAGAAAGGAGCAGGTACACTTACCCTAATTCACAGTTCATAGTGGATAAGGTAATAAATGGGCAAGAGGTTTAACTAAGTGTGAGAGTCCCATCCATCTGCTGTGGTCCCACCGTGCTGCATTGCTCATGACTACCTTTTCTAAAGGTGTTTGGGGCTGTCAGCTGTATTACATCTCTCTCTCTCTCTCTCTCTCTCAAAATGTACTCACTTTGAAAAGAAACAGAAGGATCAGAAATGTTCTTGTGAGGAGATAGAATAAATAGGTTAAATAGATGACATTTGATGATTTTCCAGTTAATGTGCGAACAGGGAGGCAAGAGTCTGCATTCTGTTCCCAACTCCGCTGCAGCCTCCTTGTCTCGTAGGAGGCAAGTGGTGCCCTTCCTGTCCTTGAGCTTTCCCACATTAGAGGATGCTGCTGATGCTTCCCTGCCTGGGAGGTAAAATTAATGTTTACAAAGATCTGTGAGACTTTTGGCAGAAAGTTTCATAGAAAGACATATGAACCATTATTATTTTACAGTAATAGGGAAATGGCATGTGATTTATAGACACCTCTTCCAATCAGATTTATTCATCTTTATGTGGCTTTTTTGAGTCTTTTCCACTTTTTCTATTCATTGATAATTACCTAGCCCAATTATCGTACTCCAGGAGGCATCCTTTTTTGCAAATGCTCCTTCAGGAGAAACAAGAACCTGCTTTTTTTATTTCAGCTGTAGAGTAAAACAGTCCATGTTCAAAAGGACTCTCCATCTCAGAATGACTTATGTAACTAGAATATTCMACTTTGCTGGAAATCCTCGGATGTGTACAACAATCCTAATTTGGTCCTCATCAAGGAATCAGAGTTGCGGGTCTGAGTAGATGTTTGAAGCATGCTGATCATGGTGTTTAACTGACAGTTTTGGTACCGTCAGCCTGGCCAGCACGTTTTCCCTAGCTGGCTGCCTAGCGTGGATGCAGCCGCGGCTCTGCACGCTTCCGTACCCATCTCTCTTTTGGGGGGTTGCATAACGATAAGCTGTCCTCGTTTGGGGCTGAGTGTATCTGTTGTCTTTCGTAACAGTAGTCTGCCATCAGAAAGGGAGAACACCTCGGTGCTTGCTGCYCTGAGATTCAGTCTGAGAGAGGTAAACGCTAGAGCGGTATCTGCGGTGGGAAGCGAGGTGCTTGGCTCAACTACCTGCCTGTGGCTCTTGGGCTGGGCGCAGATCACCTCTTTTATAAGTCAGACCGTCTTCCTTTTTGACAACCTGCTCAGGTTGCTTGATGCTGAACTTGTCCCCTTGACAYTGGTGCAGGTTCCAGCCTGAATTGTAGCTCCCCCTCGGGTTCGCTTCGTCCTGCTGGTTGCTTACTGCCTTCTGGCCTCCGAGTGGAGTCTCTTAACTGGCCAAAGACAAGTGGGAAATAATTGTAAGAAACCAACTCCTTCCCCATCCCTGGGACRTGAACTTCTGCTTGGTGCAAAAAGAGAGCAGAGCCTGGCCCAAGTCTAGGTTTCCAGTGTGGTGACACAGATCTCTAATCACTGGCGTAGAAAGCTGGCTACCATCAARCCACACATTAAAGCCCACTCTCGGGGTTTGCTCAGCCCTACAACATCAAACTTCCCATTTTCTCTGCAAAGGGATTTGGGGGTAACATTCTCTTAAGGAACTCAGTGTATGGCCCAAGCAGAAAACACACATTTTTCAAACCATTTCCTATTTCTGGAAGACAACAGCCAGCTCTAGTAGCACATAATTACACTCTGTGGCAATATCTTCTGTTTTTACTGTGATAAAGATCTTTAGTCATCCATGAAGAGCAGCTCTAAAGAACCATAATGTGTTTGGACTCTCTTGTTCTGTGAAGAGTTAGAAATGCAGACTGTGAGCTATAGTCTCATTCCTCTTACCTGATATAAACGTAAAGTCTCTGCATTTGTAATGGTAGCATGTGTCCAAATATATATGAGTTTAACTGAGAACAAGATACAAGGCTGTAATTTTCAGTGTCTGGCTAACAATACTGGAATATGTGGCTGTTTTTCTGGCCCTCTGTTCATACTTTTTTTTTCATGTAATTTTTACCTGTTGGTTTTAAGAGAAGATATTTGAAAAGTATCATAAAGAAATGATAATATCCTTATTTAAAGAAGTACTGTTAATTAGTAAAGGCCACAAACTGAATTTTTAATTGGAAGATAGTTTTGTTTAAAAACAACCTTCCTTGCAGTGTTGGCATTGCAGATAATATTCATAGCAATGTATCAGTGCCTGAGATCCAGGAAGAAAAAGTGATCAAAAACAAAAGGCAGACATAGTCTAGTTTGGGGGTGGTTTTTATTTTTTGGAGGAATTTTTTTGGAGATAGGGTTGAAAGAGACCTTCTGAGTTAATGACTCCACTTTCCTGGTATCGTGGGCAACCATAGCATGCAATACTATTTAATGGCAATTTCCATCTTCCAGCAGTTTATTTTTTTACCCTCATTATTTTTACTAGAAATGTCTTGCAAAATCCTAGATATCTGTGTTTCTCAGGGGAGAAATGAATTACTCTGCAAGAGGTGAAACAAAAGGCTGGTTAATACAGTTGAGAAACTGCTGGGCCAGACAGTTGCTGTAGCACGGTGTCCTGAAGAGCTGGGAGAGCAGACATACGGTGATCACACATCTGGAGAGGTTTGAATGAGGTCTTCTGTGCACCTTTTCTACGCTGCCCAGGGCTTTTTTATGTCCCAGTTACTGCTACTCAGTCCTCTCTCTCTCTCTCTTTTTTTTTTTTTTTTTTTCCTACTCCCAAGCTGAAGAACCACTATTCTAATTTGACTGTAGAAGTTTTGAGAGGAGGGTGGATATGGGACTGCTGAAGCACATACAGTATTCAAGATGCAATTTCTTGTTCAGCCTGGCACAACAAAGTTGAGGGGGGAGATGACTGTTGTCATCTCCGTAAGTACTTTAGGGAGTATAAACACCAGGAAAGAAGAGATACTTAAGCTAATGGACAATGCTGGCATGAGAACAAGGGAGTATAAACATGCCATAAACAAATTTCGAYTGGAAATAAGATTTCTGACTGTTGTTCATAGTCCGAACTAAGTAGCATACAAAAAATAGACAATATATACCTGTGATGAAAAGGGTGTTGGATTCTTCAGCAATAATTTCTATTTTAAATAATAACAGGCAGTGATATTAGTCACACTCTCCAAATCCAGAGTCCAAGAGAGGTCCTTGGGCACACTGATGTGTCTGTTGCCATCTTCCAGCAAGGACACTTTTTCCCTCTTTTTGATAGTTAAGATTGCTGGAAGGGAAGATGATCTACTAGCTTTTAATAACTGTGCTCCTTTACGTATGGCTCTAGTTTTATGAACATATATGCAACACTGTGCATTGGATCAAATTTAAGAAATAGTAAGTAAATGGACTAAGAATTGATGGACACAACAAATCTGAATATAGAAATTGGAAAAAAAAAATAGCATAAATTCAAGAAGTCAGAGAAGCTTCAGTTTGAAAAGCTTTGGCTGTGTTTACCACCATTGATTTTTCAGAAATGTTCAGCATTGCTTTGTATCCATTCCTCTTCAGATTCAGAGGAAGAGGTGCTAGGTGGACAGAGAACGTTCTTAAAAGCTTTTTAGTAAATACTTCCAGTTTTTACTTGCTTGCTTACTAAGAATTCCTACCACAGCTATTGCTAGGCCAGCTCCACCCTCAGTAGCAAGAGCACTGAGGGACTAGTTACAGCAATTAGTGTTTTAACCAGAATGGTGTCTGAAACAGATCTGAGCATGTAGAAATGGCACAACATCAAACCAGCGTCGGGTTCGGGAGCCTGCCCCGGGGTTCCCACCAGGAAAGCCACATTCCTGGTAGGAGCAGTGCAAAACCTGTGCCAAATTCCCCACGATGGACCAGCCTTCCAAGAGCCATTAGGGCTCTTGTACTTGCCTTGTACTTCCCTTGTGAGAATATGAAAATATTTGAAAACAAATACTGTCAATTAAAAACAAGCATTTAAGGATTACAGTAAAAAATGAGTAGTTCTAGYGTAGAAAAAGAGCTGGAAAGGGGAAAAGGAAAGGTCAGAAATACACCAAAAGAATTCTGTATCATTTCTTGTGCAATCTGTTTTCCTAGTTGTGATTCAAATCAAATTTTACATCAGTCACTCCAAGTGCCACAGGAGTGAAAAGGAGATTTAAACTGTCACATTTTGTCCTTGCCAGATGCCAGTTTAAAGGTGTTTGAAGTGAGCTCACACAGCACTGCCTGAACTCTGCTTGGTGTCAACAACGACTTTAAATGCTGATAGTCTGCAAGAACATTTGCATACGCAAATACACGAGTATTGTGGATCCTTTTTGTTGATTTTTTAAAAAAATACTGTAAAGTTCAGAATTTATTACAAATCAGACATTTCTTAGTAGTTATCAGATACTAATGGTAATTCTTCGAGAAAATAACTAAGCACAAAAGAAAATTAAGATTAAAATCAACTTAAATTTGTTTTTCTCCTTACTGGTTTCAGTTGCGATTGAAATCAGTGATTTAAATAATTTGGAATAATTCTGTGCTTTCACACTGTAGGACTAGTAATTGCTGTGTGGCAGAACACTCAGTTTATTCAGAAAGTCACTTGTGTTCTGGCTCCTGACAAATCCATGGAGAAACAAAACCACATAGGTGAGGGCTGGGGAAATTTTTAGGAGCCTTCTTGGGTGTACAAACCTAAGCACTTTCCCTGCTAACTACACTTGGGGACAGGAGAAAACCTGATGCACCAGCAGAACTGAAGACTCACGTAAGTGCAGGGCAAAGGAGGAAGAGCTGCGGAGCCACAGGGAGCGTGTCGTGGGCCTGCTTCCCTGCRGCAGCACTGGTGAGGAAGGCAGCTCCTTGCCTGCTTCCTTCATTTTTCTGAGCACTGCTTCAGTCTCGTAGAAACATTAGCGCTCGAGACAAATTCATTCGTGTGGTAGCTCCATGCAGGCCAGAGGAGTTTCAGGGTTTGGTGCATGTGTGTCGTACATAATGTTTCTGAAGAGCGTCACTGTACATCCCCTCAATATTTTTCTAAAAGCTCTGCCTGGTGACTTGACAGATTATTTCTCACCTCAAGAGGCTGTACTTGAAATATTGTRTCCCTTCAGGGAGTAATTATAAATAGCAAGGACTTGAATGAGCACCTTCTTAATCTTCCATCTTTGACTTAATATTTTCCCTTCTTATCAACTCTCAGCCACTTGCTTTGAAATTTGACCGATGTCTTTATGTGATTATACATCAAACAGGTAAATTAGAGCTATTTTGATTCTGAGTATAAATTTGAATGGATTGGAAAAAATGAACAGACATCTCTATTTTCAAACTCATGTCCTCAAAGTATCGTACTAGAAGAATTATGTATTCTTCCCCATTGACATTTGTCCACCATATGCATGTGCAAGAATATTCAGTAACATTAATTTATCCCAACTAAGGCCTTGACTACCATTTTACAAGACAGCTATTTCTCTTTATTTCATGGTAGTAGATGTGCTGATGAAAACTACGTTAGTACCAAGACCTTTATGTATGTGAAATGAATTGATGTGTCTCAAATGTTATCACCAGAAACTTCACTACGTTCATTGTTGAGTTGGCCAACAAAACAAAACAAGCTAAGGTTTGAATCTGGCTAAGTATTTAAACATCCTTCTGGTGTTTCATCCTCCCCTCCACACACACACGTTAAAAACACTGAAGCTTTGAGTTACGTGGCTGAGCGTTTAATAGTTCTGTTTCTGGATCGAAGCACATTGGCAGAGCAATGTGGAAGGCGTTTGTCATTCCACAGTACATGCTGCGTAATTATGGACATCAATCCTGCATACACTTTTCAGAACAAAATTGAATTGTATGTTCTGTCCCTGAGAAGATGGCTTCCTTTTAGTTCCATAGCACATTGAAATTAAACTCTGCTGAGAATAYAAATGAGGTCTTGTTTCAACTTTATGACTTTTCTGCAGGCTCTAGTAGACCAGATACAACAGGCATAGAAGCACTTTCCTCTTTGAAAACTTGCAATCTGAGAAAAGAAATGGAGAAGGCCCAATAAAAGCTAAGTAGCTTTGAAACTTGTCTAGCRTGTTTTCGTTGTCTTGGTCCTGGATGTTTTCCTGCAAATGCAGATCAGGTCTGTAGGTGACAGTTGAGTAGTCATGAAGAAGAGTACTCTTCCTTTACATACATTTCAGTGCATCATTTGGTTGCATCTAAATGTTTGGGTTTGGTCTCTAGACTTTGAATATTGCTCAGATGCTGGATGCGACTGGTTGTCTCACCAAGAGTCTTTGGTGCTGTGTGTCAGCACACAGAGCCACATACAGGAAAGCAGGTTATACATAYTCTGGTTAATCCACTCTTCAGCTAGCAGCTGCATCTATTTGCAAGTTCCTCCACAGCGTGGCAGTCATTTCTTATCTTCTTAGGAGCTCACTTCACTAGCTGTTGCATTTACTGGCAGAACATGGCTCTTGGAGACACACTGTTTATGCTGTGGAASTACTCAGTGGTATAAGGATTTGTGGAAGAAGGAAGCATGGCAGGACTTCCCTCATTTGCCAGTGCACAGTCCCAATCAACCCATRGCTTTTCATGTAGAGAGTAATTTCACAGGTCTGGATCTAACAATTTGTTGAGTATGCTAGTCTCTCAGGTTCCACAGCTCAGAGGCTGTGAAGGTGGCAGACCTCATTTATTTATCAGCAGGTTCCCAAGATGCTCATGTCTTGGGTGGTAGATGAACTTGATGTTCAGTGCCCTCTCTGTGGTCTTATTTATTGTATTTTTAAGAAGGTGGGATTTTATTTTTAAGGTTTACGAGAGAGATCAAGTGAGTTGTCACTAGCACATTCTGCCTGGGCTCTCGACCTTCTGGGTGCTGCTCCTCTGCTGTACTGTAACAGTCCAACTTTGTTGGCCTTCAGGAGCTCCACTAACATAACCCGTGCCGCCTTTGCCTTTCGGATGTTGGGTATTGGTTAGAAGACAAGCACTAAGCATTACATGGAGGGGAGTGATCAATGGATTATTTCATCTGTATTTTCATTATTTAATCTGCAAATAATCAATTAGACTTTATTAGAGAGATTACGAGGGATACTCAGTGTATCTGGTGAGTATTCTTTTGTCATAGTTCAGATTAAATTAATAGTAAGAAGAAGTAAGATCATGCTATTAGATGGATATTTGAAGACATGTTAGACTGCCAGAAGGTCACTGCTATGTTTAGAGCACTGAAATATTGGCCGGGGTGTTGAGAAAGGTTGTGTGAAATTTGCCTGGGCCCAAGACTTAGGATCGTATTTCATACGAATAGACACTTACACCAAAACACTGATCCTTAGAAAGCTGTTGGGTAACTCTGTTATTCTCGTACAGGACAAGAATCATTCATAAACACCTCAACTGGTTTCCTTTTCAAAAAGATAGGTGTTGCCACCTAGAAAGCTGTAGAAGCTCAGATCACAGGACTTCTTTTCAAGGACTTCTACATAAACCAGTTTGGAGTTGCCTTTTTCCAATTGTCTCCATGTAAATGTTTTCTCTAATATCAGCTAAATATAGTATTCTGTAAAGATGCATAAGTTTCAAGGGAAGGTTAAATCAAAGATGTATTTGCACCATATTAAAAACAATTCCATCTCAAATTGAAAATCGTTCAGCAAAGAAACTCCAGCGTCTACTGTGAAAACACTAATCCTGTTTACAACTGAGCACTGATGTTGGCAGCTGAAATCAGTCGGTGCTGCAGATGCTCAGGAGCCAAGTGCATGTCGTGCCGGGGTTGTAGTCCTCTTCCCCCCATCTCGGTTTTACTACGTAAGGATATTTGCATGAGAATAAAATCTGGTTCTCTGGCACTCATCTGCTCCTGCTGTTCATTCCTTGCTTGAGTTTATTGTCTCAGTTTGTGACAACGTAATTGGTTTCTGTGGAGCAGATTATGGTATTGATGAGACTTATATATGACTTCAGGTGAGGGGCGGTCCGAGCCACGGTGCGGATCAAAGGTGSTGTCTCCTTTCCTCCAGTTCTCACTAAGACCGCTTCGGCGGTTTAATTAAGGACGTTATTTATTGCTGAGTTACACCATGAAAAGCTCAAGTATGGACACAGTTTTGCCAATACAAGTATGATTAGAGTCAGTTTTGCTTATTTTGCTTTCTAACTGATATTAGCTGTACCAGGCCAGTCGAATTTACACTAGAACCGTTCATACAAGGATCGTTTACTGTTTGGCATAGTTGAAAGTAGTGTTCTCCAGTGCTGACAAGCTGAAGGATTTGAGCTGGAAAAATGCTCTGTTAATAGCTCCTTCTGTGTATTAAATATTTCTTTGAATGGTTATCTGCTCTTGTAAAAGATGAGATATTTGAAGAGCAATTATAATCAGAAAAGTTAATTGTACTGTAACATTTTTCTCCCACTAATTCTCAGTTTGCTATTTTATATCACATCCTATCCATTTTTTTCTTTAAACACCAGCTCTGCAAAGTTTACCTGGCATCTGAAAATCATCCCGAGATCAGCTCCGCGTGTGGGTCTTCACCRGTAACGCGCCCTTCGTAGTGGGGAYGCGCTCGTGGCGTCCGTCCGTCCGTCCCTCTTGGAGGCGGCGGCGGCGTAGCGCGCGCTCTCCCGCGGCGGCGGGGGCCGAGGAGCGAGGCTTGGGGCAGGGCGCGCGACGGCACTGACCTGGCGCGGTCCGGCTAGGCTAACGCAGATACCAGGAGCGCTAACGTTCGCGGCGGACGAAAGGCGTAGGCTCATCTGCGTCACGATGTAAAYTTGCTGCGAGCGACGTTTCGTCGGAGGGTGACTGGTGGCTCGTCCTTGGGGGAATGTGGCAATTTTTTCTCCCATCCGGCTCACGGAGCCGGAAGGCTGGAGAGGCAGGATGAGCACGAGCCCGGCTGTGCCGAGTGAGGCTGGAATAGGCGCAGGGCTCGTGGAGACCCCGTGGCCAGGCGGGGACCAGGCGTCCTCCTACGCYGGGTCACCTGCTTGTGCCGCTGCTGGAGGCACGCTCGAGCAGAGCAGGCGTTGCTGCAGTCACGTCAGTTATCCTTCCTTCGTATCCAGGCTCTCCTTTGTAGATCTGTAGCTAGAAGTGCATCCCCCCGCCTTTCTCCTCCAGAAAACGCTGGAGTCTCATGCTGCCTTGTGCTTCGGAAAGCCAAGGCCTTAGGCACATGCCTTTCGTGCCTCCGCTTTCGTCTGCTCCTGGTTGTACACGCGCACAATGGGGGAAGAGAGAAACCTGAGGAGACGAGCTGGACGTGTCTGGTTGTATTTTGAAAATCCACGTAACGTGCTGCAAGTAAACGTGTTTCGTTTCTGGCATCGCAGATGAGCAGAATTTGGGTGAATCCCCTCAGTTAGTCACAACTCGAACGTGAGTCGGCGAGAGGATGGAAGGGCAAACAGAAAAATGGATGTTTAAGGTATTCAGAGGAAGGGACATGTAACGACGTGATTCAGTTGCCTTCACCAGCAGTAGCTGCGAGTATGTGTTTAGAGTATTTTGTTAGTTCAGTGCRAGGCCAGGCTCGCCGCGTCGAGCAGGGCTCCGCAGCGCCGCTGCCGGAGCGGCAGGCTCTCCTCCGGCGCAGCCCCTGCCGGCGGGCTCGGGGCCCTGCCTGCGGCCACGCRCCGGGGAAGCGAGCGAGAAACTCGTTCGTCAAAAATCCGGATGCAAAGGCCATTAGATCTGCTTCTTTATGGCTTCTTGGTAGCTCAGCGCATGCAAATATTTAATCTCCTGTTTAATTCTGTGTTGTAGGCGTAGGAGCCAGAGGCAAAATCCTAGTGACTGGAGCGGAATCGGGATTTCCCCTGAAACAGGCCCATAAACTTCACTGGGAAAGGGAAAGGTCGGCGCTCGCGCTCAGGCCTCTGCGCCTCGACCCGCCGCCGCGGCCTCGCGAAGGCGACGGTGCCGCCGGGCACGGGGCGGCCCCGCGGGGAGCTGAGCGCCCTGCGGGGAGCTGAGCGCCCCGCGGGGAGCTGAGCGCCCCCGGCGCTAACGTGCGGCCGTCAGTGCGTGCCGGGCCGGGGGAGCAGCTCCCCGTGACCCGCGGGGGGCCGCAAGCAGGCAGCCTCGCCGCCGGGCGCCCCCCCAAAGGCT
>NW_028186845.1:4299977-4336908 GCF_003343005.1 Rhea americana | reverse complement strand
CGGTGCGCGTGGCGCCGCGGTCAGTGCGCTCCCCGTCCCAAGGCAAGAGCTGGGCTGGCCGCACGCTGCTCCCCCCGACCYCAGCCGTCAGGAAGGGGCAGGAACAAGTCGCTCCAGCCCTGGGGGCAGCGGTCCCCGCGCTGGCAGCTCCTGGGCCACGCGCCAAGGAGCTGACCCCCRTCAGGGGGACCGCTCGCCGCCCCCGCTCTGCCCTGCCTCGCACCCGGCCGCCGTGCGTGGGATGGAGACCAGTTAGCCCGGTCCGCGAGCCCCGCCGCCTGCGTCGGCGCGGGCCTGGGGCCAGGCGCGACTCGGGAACGCTGCGAGCCGAGCGGAGATCCCTGGTGTGCTGGGCGACGCGGAGGGTTCGGCGGGGCTCGCGCGCCTCCGGGGAACTTTGGAACAAGATAATGGCCAAGGCGCTTCGAGAGCGGGAGAGCGGGGCGGTCCACAGGGCACAGCGCACCCATTTCCCCGCGTGAACAGCGGCTGCAGCACGCAGAAAATACCCCAGCGCCGCGCCGCGCCGGCAGCGGGGCCGGCGAACAATGTGGGGTCGGGAGCGGCCCCGGCCCCGGCCCCGGCCCCGGGCGCGGCGGGCCCGGGCGTGGCGGCGGCGGCGGCCCGGGCAGCGGGGCTGCCGCGCTCGCCGGGGGCCGCCGGAGCGTGTGCTCGTGCCTCGCCGGCCTTTTCTCTTCTCCTTCCCCAGATTTATTTATTTATTTTTTTAATAAGATTCCTCAAATAGCTGAGAGGGCTGCGCGACTTCAGGAGAGTCTGATGCGGAGCCTGGTTACCTCGTCGCGGTTGGGCTTACTGGCGAAAGCTCCTTCCCGTGCCCGGGGACAAGGGATGTAGCATAAAGAAAAGGATGCACGTTAAAATGAAAAGAGAACTTCTATTAATACTTCCAGGGTCTCTTCTCTGAAGTTTATTTTTTCCCTTTGAGAGAAAGAGAATAAACTTTTTGAATTTATGGAGCAATCTATGAAAAATAATCCAGAACATATGTTCTAGATTGTGTATTTTACTCTAAGAGCTGCCTGAGCAATTAAAAATGCACCAGGAATAGAATTAAGCATGTGTGTGCAATTTAAGCATAAACTTGATATTTTTGTTCATAACTCAAGGTGATTTGCTCTTTAAAATAGCCCCATAATTTGCAACAAGTTGGTACGTAGGCTAGGTATGAGTCTAGCCACCGACACCCGTTTCACTTGCACTAATCGTGCTACTTTTTGTTCAATAATTGCACAAGCAAAAGCAAGGCTGGACAGGAGCTGAGGCTGGATGGCGGCGTGCACCTTGGGTGCTCCCCGGAGGTGGCAGATCTGGTGTGGAAGTGTTCAGAGAGATGTTAATGCGCTGCATTGGCTTGTTGTTGTGGCAGTCCAAGAAACTAAGCCGGTTCCTGGATGAGTAACTTTATTGAAGCCTTTGCCTGACTCCGAGGGTTGTGTGAATGAACAGGCYGGCACTGCTGCTCAGCTCGCTGCTGATCTCCCAGGCCCCAGAGCTAAAACATCGCAGCCCCCCTTCCCTTTTTTTAAACTTTGTCCCATGCTAGGCCTCTTCCATTTGCTTCCCTGTTCTGATGTGATTACTGCATGCTCTTTTTTAAAGAGGTAATAGCTCAAAGAACAGATTGGTCTCAGCTGCCTTGAAACAGCTGTGAAATCACTGCTGAAGGTGCTAGTTCTTGCTGGATGAATCTGAAAAGTTGGTTATATTCTGGGTTTCTTCGTTTGTGCTAAAACGTAAGACTTGATAGCATTTGTGTATCTTAGGAGTTTAAAACAAAAATCAATGCAGAGAAGTGGTGMGTGTTCCTGTGTGATTCTTTAAAAGTTTTGATCTGAACCTAAATTTTAACATTGGGACCTTTATAGTGAAAGCRTCTGAAGTGTTTTTTTGTTCTCTGTTCAAAACAGTTGGTGATAAACAGCTTAGCGTGGACTCAGTTATATTTTCGTGCAAGCTCACTTTTAACGCGTGTTGCTCTATTTTCCTACGAAGGAAATGTTAAATCAGTGTCAGGTAGCCTTAGTCCTCTGTGGTAGTCCCTGTTCTGTAACAGCTGAAACATTTTAACTCCACAGGTGTCACAACTTCAGGGCTCAGACAGGAGCTGCGGAGTTGGTGCACGTTTCTTCGTACTCTTCACTCTGTCCTTTCTCCCCGGGTCTAACCTAAGAAGACAAAGATGGTCAGGTTTTCCGGCAGATGGGATTTGGTGTGGTTGGAAGCGCCGTAGTGAGTTGCGGTGGAGCCCCGTGGTGCGCGGCGTGGGTCCTGCCTGGCGAGGAGGGAGCGGGTGCCGTGCTGGGGCGCTCGGGCTGCCCGGGGCTGAGATTTCCAGTGGTGACGCTTGGTCTAGCAAAAAGCTGCTTGTGTAAACAGTTACACCGCGAAAAATACTCCTGGGAGGGGGCTGGCGGAGGTTTTTTCTGAAGTAGTGGTAAGAAAAGCTACGTTTGCAGAAGGTGCCCCAAGTCCGTATAATTTACTAGCGCTCTTTCTTTTTAAGAGCGCCTACTTTGGATGCAGCTTATCTACAGAAGCATATTTTTGCCAATGTATCTTATTCCACCCTCCAGGCTTAACCTCTACCTCCTCACCACCAGAGGAAAATAAACTGAGGGACTTGCAGTGGCACAGACATGCCGGTTTATCGCACCCTAAACAACATAGCTGTGTTGGCAGGAAAGCTGGTGGAGTGTCACTAATGCATAGATGAACCTGCAAGGTAGAAGTTTTTCCATTTACTCRTGGGAAACAGATCCCTTCGCAGAGTCGTGGAGCTCGGCGTGGTGACCTGCAGCAGCGGTCACTAGTAACTACGTTGTTTCTTTGCATCGGAGGATGAGAAAGTCCCTAGGTCTGAATTGGCGGAGACGATAGCCTTTGACCATCCGAGTAGCCTTAATCCTGCCTGGGGATGGCAGGGTGTGACGGCAGTCCCCTGCCCCATGACACCCCTCCTTCAGCAGGGGCTTCGGGACACGGTGCCTGGTGTGACGCCTAGGCCCCGCGGGAGCGCACGCCGGCGGCGGGCACCGTGGCTCTTGTAAACCCTCGCCACTGGAGGGGAGCGGAGATCTCGTGGAGTTCGTGCGCGTGAGCTTTTTGRGCAGGTTGGCTTTAGTCAAACACCCGTTAAACCTGTAGCGTTGGTTTGCCCTCTTGAGCTGATGGGGCTCTTAAGGATGTTACAGCAACGCCCTGGTTTTTGCTGTCTTCAACTCGCTTCCTCCTCAGCACCCCTGAATTCCTGCCGCCGCGTCATCCTCGCTCTCCTCTCCGCCTTCCCTCCCTGCCCGACTTGTCCCTTGGAGCCGGGAGCCCGGTGGTTGCTGAAGGAGTTCGGGTTTAACGGTGAGGGACTGGCGACTTCGTTGGGGTCGCCTGGTAGAGGATGGCGTCCCTGCGACGGGCGGTCAGCCTGCCAGCCGCCGTGTTTTGGGGCTAACGTAGCGTTCGCGAGAGGGTCTGTTCGCTCCTTGAGACTCTTTTGTAAAATGGCTTTGGGTCTCAAGTCGGCGTGCTAGCGCGCGCCGCCGGTCCCCGCGACGGTCGCTGCCGAGAACAGCCGGTTCGGCCGGTCTCCTCAGCAGCGAGGGCGAACCCCGCGCACGTGGAGCGGGGCTCGGCGCTGGAGCCGTGCTGAGAGTTAGCGCCGCTTTTGCCGGCTCCGGGCGGCGGGCTGGGAGCGTCGTCCTCCCAGAGCTTCCCCCGGTCGGCGTGGGAAAACGTGTCTCTGCTTCCTCGCCGCTGTGACGCCCTGGCAAGCGGCAGGGAAGTAACCGAGCAAAAGCCTCCTCTGGGGCAGCCGGGGGTTCTCCAGTGCCCCCTCTCAGCAGCACATTTGAGAGGTCTTTTAGCTGTCAGAATTGTAAATTGTGGTGAGGTCGTTTTCATTTCTTTTTTTCTCCTAGTTTATATCTGATGATGTAAAGAAAATACTGGTATTTAAATTCCTCTATTCTAGTTCTGCTAAGAGTTGCATGGAGAGGCAGTTCGGTACCAAGGTGCTGGCGCCCAGGAGGTCCTGGCTCYTCGTTTTCCTTTCAGGGCTGATGCTGTTGTGTGGACTTGGCCCAACTACTGTAAATAGAATAAACTGAAATCTGTGTATCTGTTATAAAAGCAAAAAACCCTTGTCTTGCAAGTAGAAGGGATATGTTTATACAGAACCTTGAAAATATGAAAGATAAAGATATAAAATGTCTTTTATTGGAGAGAGTTATGCAGTGGACACACAAGCTGGTCAGATTGTGCTTGGTTGGGAAGTGAAGTGCTTCAGGGTCTCGGCGAGCTGGCCGCACGCATAAGCCCCGCGGAAGGGCACTGCGCGTGGGCCTGAATTTTGGTGGGAAGCRTTGAGTCTGAAAGAACGGTACAGTGCTGCCAGCAGCGGTTAGGCGGTGCGTGAGGCTGAACGGAGGAACGAGACCCGTGCCCAGGCAAAGGCCACTTGCGGAAGAGCTGGTTTCAGGGCTGCAGGCGTTGTCAGCCTTGCTTTTAGGGCAGGCCAGGACCCTGTTCCTAGCCTGGCCTGTGCTGTCAGCTGATCTTCCTCCCCGAAGCAGAAAGGTTTGAATGTGAAGGTGCTTGGGGACAGCTCCAGCAGAGCCAAGCTGGTGTTGGGGCTGTGATGGGGAGTGGTGGTTACAGAATCAACACCGGCTTACCACGCGTTTAGCTCCAAACTCTGATCAGCCTTTATTTCTGCTACTCTGACATCTTTGTAGTTGTTTCTCACAGCTGCAAAGGTTAGAAAAATGTTGCTGTGAACATCAAAATAGAGATTCAGTTGTCCAAGAGGTGGGCTTGGGGCACACGGGTCCTTGGCGCCCGTACCGTCTCGGCCCCTGGGCTCAGATGGTCCGGGACGGCAGGCGGAACTGCTTTGCTGCCGAGTTGGGTGGCTTTTCAGAGGCTGCYGTGCAGGGAAATGGCACGTGGTGAGAGCGTGCTGAAGTACCTGTAAGCACACGGYGAAAATTTCCTAGCAGCCAAGCGCTTGCTAAAGCCGAGATAAACTAGCGCTTGAGCGTAGTGACTCCTCCAGGTAGGATTTGCTAGGGGGTTGCTTCCAGTTGGAGGTGGGATACCTGGGTTTGTTCCCAGATGTGCACGGCCCTGTTGAGAGTCTTGAATCACCAGTGACTTCTTCCCACCCAGGCTCCTCCCTAACTGTTGTCCACTGGGAGCTCTTTGAGTTCAGTGGGGTTCGTAGGGGCTCAGCACACCTGAAAATAAGCTTGCTGTTTTGTTCCCTTCCTAGTTTGAAGAGTCGGAGCGTTTAGTCATTGTGCACTGGGAGACTGATGCCAAATTCATTGCTTGTAATCGGCTTTGTAGTTCCTAGTGTGTTACGTTTGATGGCCAGAACTTGTTTCCAGTACCCAAGTTGTGCTGGATCCCCCAGGGGCCACGCCGTGTCTGATTCGGGGGCTCTCGGCAGTTCGGTTTTGCTCGGTGTGGTTGCCGCTGTGCGTTGCGCAGCAGCGGTCTGGCCGGGGGGACAGCAGGATGTGTCCTGCTAGTGCATCTGGGTTGGAAGACAAGCGGTGCAAGTCCACCAGCCTTCTAGGTCTCAACATACTGGAAGTAGGTATTTAGTGTATCAGTTCTGCTTGATTTCAGCAGCCATTTGCGCAGCCTTYGTTAGGAGCTTGGGAAGCAGTCGTCACTGCTCCAGCACCCTCCTACCCCGCTTCTGAAGACTGTTGCTGCGCCAGGGGTGTACGGACACACTTTCTGAGGAGGTGCCAGAAAACATAGGAGTTTGCCGGCGGTAGGAGGTCAGGCAGGCCCTGTCTTGGCTCCTTGGGGTTTGTTGTAAGAATTAGAAAAGTATCTGTTCAGGTTTGGCATAAATCTCCTTTTTTTCACAGCTCTCAGCTGGCTCCTGGGGGCTACAGCATCAGGAGGCAAAGGCTTCGCTTCCTGACGTTGAGAGTCTTGTGGGCTTGTCGGAGAAGAGATAATAGGATCTAATAAGTGGGAGAAGCCATCTGGCCAGAAACTAGCCTGGGGCTGAGTGTGTCACCCAATCCTGCTCTGAAGCCTCCATGTTTTTGTTTTTGTTTTTTTTTTAATCCAGTTTAAGCAATTCCTGCTGTCCCACACCGCTGAGCTGTTACTCTGCAGGGTTGTCCAGGAGGATGGTGAGTTCAGTGCAGGGATGGGAACATGGGTGGCAAAGGAAGTGTCCCACACAGCTTTGCTCCCAGGGCCAGCATGTTGCAAAGCTGCAGTCTGAGCTGGAAATCCGGCAGTATCTGTTCACTAACATCAGCCTGGAATTTATCTGGCTCTCTGCCACACGCTAAATAAACCCCAAGTCATGTTGGAGGCTCCTTCTACCCCCTTGAATCCCAGCCCCTTTTTGGGAGAGCAACCCACAGGCCAGATTTCCTTATGTTGAGGTTTTTAAGCGACCAATTTGAGCCCCTTGAAACCAGATACTAGTGGGAATTGCTGCAAGGCCTCTCTAGCCGTGCTGACGGGGACATGGTGTAGTGAAAATGTGCGTTGGACTGGGGGTGTTCCGGTAAGTTGGTACAAAGGCAGTAGTACAATGACTTGAATTTCCAAGTGTGTAATGAACAGATTGTATTTAAAAAAAAAATCAAACCATTTGGATGGCGTTGTGACTGGTGTTTGCCATCTTGAGAAACTGGTGTTGCTTGTGTCTAAAGCTGGAGCTGGACATGGTCTTCCAAGCGCTATTGACGGAGGGGAACTGTGCAGCCTGTTGCGCGTATCGCAGTTTAGTTTGCTGCCACCCAAGTCTGGCCTCCAGCTCACGTTTCACACTTTGTGAGCAGAGGGAGGTGGACTGAAGAGAAGGTAGAGGTGGTTCATGCTGAGATAGAAAATGAGCCCTTACCTAGGTGCTTCTAAGCCAGTACTGCCCGAGCTGACTTTATCCTTGAGAGTCTGAAAGTTAGTCTAGAGGGCAGATGTTCAGGATGTCTGAAATCTCAAATCCATGCTTCTGGTGCAGTTTCTGATGGGGAGCTGCACCTTTATCTGCTCAGCCAGTGCGGAAGGATTCAACTTGTAAGCAGAACAAAAACTCTTCAGTAGGAACATAATTAAAAACTTCCTGAAGTCTGCGTAACCTCATCCACTGAGCGCTGCTTTCTCCCACCTCGGTTATGGCAGTGAGCCTGCCTGAAGAGGAAGACTCAGAGGTGCAGCTCCTTGCTTCTCCGCTCTCCCAGCAGTGCGGCTCCTGGGATGGACGGAGACTCTGTGTTGGAATATTGACACCCTTGCGCAGGTTAGCGAAGCCTCGGGGGAGGCCTGCTGGCTCAGCTGGGAGGAAGATCAGCTACTCATCAATGTGGCTTTTCTTCAGGATTGCGTTGTAGAACACTCGGAGAAGTTTCCGCAGTCCCAAATAGTGTGTCTCCGTGGACCTCCCTTTTAAAGGGGGTGCTGGAAGCTGTGTGTGGCTTTCTTTTAGCCAACCGCCTTCTGCCCAAGCGACTGCCCAGAGTTCAGGAGAAAGAGAAAGTGAAACTGCCTTGTCTGTCATTCAGATGCTGAGATGTGCAGAAAGTGGAAAAGTTGTATAAACATTAAAACAGATGAGCTTTGCAGTTCTATTTCTGATCATCTTCGTGGAGAAAGCTGTCAGTGGTCAGAATTAGCCACGCCGGTTCTTGTGTAATTACCCTCATACAGTTACGTTGTCTTAGGGATGTTTGGCGTGAGCTGCGTGTCCTTGTGTTTGACTTGGATGTCCAGCGTGAGTGTGCTGTAGTTAACCTCATCCTTTAAAATCTTTTCCTGCTCCTTTAGCTTCTGCCTTAAAGGTCATTGAAATCTAGACCTGGGATGCCCTTTCTAGCCTGTGGATGGCATCGTTCGGTGTGCTATTTTTGAGCGCTTGCTAGTGCTAGATATGAGAGGAGCCCTTCTGGAAGGGTTTTGTAGTATTTGTGTTTTATTTCCTACTTTATCACTTGGCAGCAGTTCATGCTCTCCTCTTCCTTTTAGGAAGATTGCAGTGGCTTGAGTCACTGTTACTGAATGTTTCCCTGTTGTACGTAGCCTCAAAATTGCTTTTGCTGCTTCCTTGCATTCTCCAGTTTTCAAAGGAGGAAGATAGACCTTATGGCTTAATCAGAGTACCGTCCTAGGAGCCTCCTAGCCCACAGCTCAGCAATGGCACTGGTGGTCTCTGGTCTGAGCTAAGCGTGTCACTTGGGACGAGGTCCTGCAGCGAGTTGCRAGTGGGCTCTGGCTGCCCTCCTGGTGAAGTGGGTTTGCTATGGCTTTGGCATCTCATATCTGTGCCTCGATTTCTTTGTCTTTTGACAAAACGTCTTTTCCTCAAACTGATGGAAGTCGTTTAGCTGTAAGAGTGATTGCRTGCGTATGCTAAGTATTGCCCATCTGTGAATGTTTCTGATACATCTGTTGGTTTTGCATCGAAGATGTATACAATACCTGCCCCAGGAATTTCYGTAGTTTATGTGGCAGCTGGGATGCATCATTAAACTTCTGTGTCTGTCTCTTTCAGAACAGGGCAGTCGGACGACCCAAAGGGAAGCTGGGCACCGCTTCTGCGGTCAAGCTAGCAGCTAATCGGACAACCGCGGGAGCACGTCGGAGGAGGACGCGATGCCGCAAGTGCGAGGCGTGTCTGCGGACAGAGTGCGGCGAGTGTCACTTCTGCAAAGACATGAAGAAATTTGGGGGGCCTGGCAGGATGAAGCAGTCCTGCATTATGAGGCAGTGCATTGCAGTAAGTACGCCTGTTGCTACTGTTCTTTCAGAGATTTCTTTCCTATGTTTGTGTCTCCTGATGACAAGGCCTAGAACTGAGAACTCTCCTTGGAGTAGTCTGCAAAATGGCAAAACAGGGTAATCCCTGCCCTTTTCTTCCCTTTGCTTTTCACMCTCCAAAACTCTTAAACTCCTAAAGGACCTGCTTTTGTCCTCAGTAGTTTAGAAGGCAGGTGTGGAGATCAGCGGTACACCAGAATTCAGCGCTGTAGTAGCTTTAAAATGCTGGGGAAGAGGGAAGTTCTGATTCAAAGATGGAAGAGGTCTGTTTGGTTTGAATTGTTTTTGATTTTCCTGAACAGCCACTTTGCAACCATCTTTACTGTGTTAATTACTTAATCAACTTAAGATAACGGGTAGATCTGAGRCTGACATGCCCTAAAATTTTTGGCATTGGTGACCCCAGCCGCAGACTAAGACTTGGGTTTGAATTTGTTTGCTGTTACTTAGGCGTGGGGGAGGAATTTGGTCCAGAAGACCAAAGAGCCATCCAGCCCAGGGTCTTGTCTTCTGCAGGGACTGGAAATAGCTGCCTGGCAATGCACATCAGAACAGGGCAAGTAGGTAGTCAAAGAGTTTCCTGGGTTCCAGTGATACGTTGCTTTGAGGCTTCTTGAGCCATGAATGATAGCTTTATACTTGACAAATATTGAAAGATTATTCTCCCATTAAGTTGTCCAAGCGTCTTTTGAAACCATTGCTTTCGTACTGACAGTGCCACTGAGCTTCTCCTCAGGGTTTAATGCACCCTCTCAAGCATCAGAATTAGCTATAACTTTCCACCTAATTTTAGCTGTGGTCAGCTACCCTGGCAAGCTTAAGTCTTCCACTGATAAACTGGAAGACCTTGTATTTGCAAGTGTTAAAAAGGATCAGCTTCTGAAGGGGGTTGTTTGCTTTAAAAGGGAAAGGAATACTGTCTATTCATAACTGAAATATTACCCTATCTGTACTCATTTTCATCTGACTCTTGATTTAGTCTTATTAACTGTTCCTTTCACCTAGGCTTTTTTTCTTTAATCCTGTTGAGGAAACTGAAGTGGAGGCGTTAGGTGGCATGGTCAGGCTTTAAAAACTGRTAAGCACTTAGTGTTTCCAGTAGTTGCTCCTGGTAGCTCACGCCTTGTCCTGTTCTAAGCCATGCACTGTTTTGGCACAGAGGGTTGGATTCAGCTCTCTGGGATCTTTCAGTACATAGAATATCTACCTTTCTGCAGAGTGCTTTTGTAGCTCAAGTGTCTTTTCTTTGAACACTTGATTTCCTAGAGTGTGGCATGAATTGAACAGCATGGATGAAGAATTTATTATTCTCTAGGGAGAAGAAATTGTGAAATCCTGCTGCCTTTTTTGCGGAGGGATTAAATTAGGGCTGAAGTGTGCTTTATTGTCCTGCCTGATGAAGGAAACTTTCATACTAAGCAGTTTTAATCTTGATATGCAGGCTGAGCCTTTTGGAGGAGATGAACTGGGTTTTCTACTGGCTGAGTGTAGTTGTCTTCCCATCCCCTCCCCCCTTAGGAACAAGTGTGTTTCTTCAGTCATGTGTGCAGTTTGATTTCCAAGAGCCCTGCTTAGAACACAGAGCTTGGTAGCTGACACATTTTGATTTGTCATCCAGTCTTTAAATGAGCTCTGGAGGCATCTCTACTCTTTGGAGGTTCCCACTGATGTAAATAGCAGTGGAAATACTATAAACTTACTTAGAGCAGTAAAAGCCTGGAARATCAACCAGTTGAGCTGGGACTTTACATTTCTATAAGCAATCCTTTTGTCTTTGCTTTTGGTCATTATGTTTGCTAGCAATTGCAATAGGAACATGTTTTGGTATGTATCCAAGAGCTTCCAGTGAAAAAAAGAAGACGACTCTCCAAACAAGGCTCTGTGGAAGTAATGATCCCCGCAGTGCTGGGACTGTTGTTTCCTCTAGTTAATATCATTGACAACATTAACTAGACCCAGACTTTCATTACTCAGAAGCCTTAAGAGAGCCTGTACTGCTCTTTAGAGAACAGGAAGCTCCTTTGCATCACTGGCTCAATCAAGGAGGGAGGCAGGAGCACCTGGGCCGCTCCATGCTGCTTCGGATGAGTCTAAAGGGAGYATGGGGGCTCTATGCTGGGAGGACRAGTCATTACAGCACAACTGCTCTCAACAACTGCTTCAGCAGTGCCAAGGAAGYGTGGCACAGAGGATGTTCCCTAGAGACCCTTGCCCCCAGCAAGAAAAAACTCTAGTACTCCTGGGRTGTCCATGCTTGCTGCGGTCCTTGTGTACGGATATAAATTATTTCCATGTGGGAGACTGGACAGAGCAAGCGACTGGACAACTTAACTTTTCTGAACTGATGCARTGGTTTCTGGGGGATTCCTGTTGTGAGCCTAGAAAAAGGGTAGGAACTAAGTAACATTTGCAAAATGCTTTTAAAATGGAACRTGGATAAGCACTGGCATGAGAAAGCAGGAAAGTGTTGCCAGAGCTATCGTATCAGTTGCTGACGTGCTCTGCGGTATCTTACCATAGCTCTGTTTTTCCTGTGTCTGAAATTTCCTGAAGGATACAGTTATCACTGCATAGATTTGATTCAATGTACAGTTACCCAGTTAGAGTTTATTCCATACATGAGAGGTGTTTGCTATGAAAGGCCATATCTCTAGCTCCTACTGCTTAGCAGTTGAGGAGTTACAACCTGATTGATTTTATTTCACATTACAGCCAGGTTCTTATGAGGATCTTAGTTCTCTTACTTGTCATGAGGCTAAGACCCTACTGCAGTAAAGCAGAGTTTTGTTCCTCATTCACGTAAAGGTAGCTTTTTCTTCCTTCGACTGGTGTTCAGTGCTTTGACATGGGGGAGAGAAACATGAGATGCTACAGGTGTCCTTCTGCATCAGTGACAGATAGGAAAAATCACCATGCTTCCCACTTGTCGCTCTTCTAGGAGAAGAATTCTCTCAGGCGTCTGTGCAGTGCTTCACAATGTTGTGGCTGGGAGCAGAGCCTTCAAACTGATGCTGTAATGGCCTATCGGTCAGGAAAAGGCCGCCTCTTGGTTCTGTTGTGGACTTGGTGTGTGGCCTGRATTGGCTCCCGTAACCTCTGGCTGCCCAGCTTGTAAAATGGGGGAGCTGCCAAATTGTTGGTCAGATTATGAAGCTTAATGGATGTACCTATGATACTCTAGGTTGCTTTATTTCCTTCCCACTGTATTACAGTGAAGTGACTCACATTCCAACATGTGGATGAGCTCACTGATTCAAGGGACCCACAAAACAATGTTTCCTTTTCATCCCTGGAGTTCCCCATTGATCTGTGTTGCTCTAGGGAGGGCACTGTCATTCCCTGATACATGTCCTGTGATGCTTCGTGTGGCTACCCAGCCTCAGATGTTGCCCAGTTTTTCTTGCCTTCATTGTTCAGCTGAAAAGAAGCCTTTGGCTGCTTGCATAAAGCCTTCTCTCTCTCCAGAACTTCAGAATGAGAATACTGTAAGTTAATGTTGTGGAACTTCTATTTCCATATGCTTTCTGTACTCTGATCAAGGCTTCTTTCTGATATGTGTAAACAGCCGGTGTTGCCTCATACTGCTGTGTGTCTGGTGTGTGGAGAAGCTGGGAAAGAGGACACTGTGGAAGAGGARGAGAGCAAGTTTAATCTCATGCTGATGGAATGCTCCATTTGTAATGAAATAATACACCCAGGATGCCTTAAGGTGAGTAYGAGGATGTGATACTTGTTGGAAGTAAAAACTGGATCAGGTATCGCTTTAATGCAAAAGTAGTACACAGAAAGTAGAAAGCTTTCAAATTTTCATCTTTGGAAACTGAGTAAAGAAAAGCAGGGTGATGGCCACAGCACCCAAAGCCCTGGCTGGCCGGAAGGGATCGTCACCTGACGTAAGCGGCAGCCCTCTGTGCAGAGGCTCTTGCTTTGGACAGTCTCGGAGATGTGCTTGTATGCAAATGTTCTGCAGGGTTTTTTGTCTGACTCTTGTTTAAGGAAGTGAGTCTCAGGTGGGACAGAAAGCTCAGCTAATGTTTTGACACTGACTTGTTTCCAGAAGACACTACAATCTGCCTGTAGCTTTGCATGAGTTGGGGGTCGCAACCCCCCATATCAGTAGCTCCTTCCTGTGGCCCACAAAGCACGAATGAGCAGTTTGCTGTATGTGTCTGTCCAGGCACGGATGTGCCATTCAGAGGCCGCTGGCTTTAAAGATGCTGCCAGCAACTCTAGAGAACAAACCGAGCGAGCTTCAGGCTGCAGGAGAGCTCGCCCTTGGCCGGCTTGAGTAACGTGAGCAGCTAGTTCCTTTGCTGGTAGCAGAAGTGCTGTTTGGGGCATATATTTGTGTGTGAGCATTTGGAAGCTTCTCTGCTCCAGAGCTGGTTGTGTTTCAGCTGCTCAGCCATTTCCTGTTGCTGATTTGTTTATGGTTAAAGTGATTTGCTAGAGCAAATGTGTTCTGACACACTGTGCCCCAGAAAGGAGCTTCGGGCCCCTCCGGGATCTCGGGGAGGGGGAAGCTCGCTCCCTGTGCAGGCCCGAGGTGATGCTCTCCTCGTCCTTCGTCGTTCCTGCGCTGTGTTGCACCAGACGCTCTGTGTGCGATCGATTCATCGGAGCAGAAAGTAGGTAGYTTGCGAACCAGAACGCTGGCTGTCTCCCTGCTCCGTGGGGAATGGGGTGCCCACAGCTCCTGCCACAGCGGCGTTCGGAAAGGAAGCTGTGCTTGCTTGGCTCTGCTTCAAACCAGGTGTCGAGAGCTTGGTAGAACAGGGGAAAGAGCTGCTTTGTTTCAGAGGTGCCTCAGTCCCGACTTGTAGCTGCCCTCTTACTATTCTAGCCCTTCCCAAAAGCGCCCTGCACTCCCCCATCTCTTGTTTTGCTGTCTCAGTGACACTTCCCGGTCAGGTCCAGAGGACAGGATTGTTGTCTAGTGGCAATTCAAGCACGATTTCCCCTCCCTGTACCATATTTGGGACTAGTTGCACAGGATGTGGGTCAGACCTGTGAAATCAAGCAAGTGCTGTTTGTTCTTTTATGCATAGGTGGTGTTTTGAGTGCTGTTTTGGTAACTAGAAACAATGTTGCTTCTGAAAACTGAACAGTGGGAGATTCATGGTGTGCCTTGCATGTCTTTCCCAAAGCTTCTGGCAAGCTGGAAGGATGGGATAACTGATAGGATTTATGGGACAAAAGGGCACCATTGCCAGTAGGATTTTGGAATTCTTGGAAAGCAAGAGGAGACTGYGCAGGAGAAGAGCAGAAGGAAAATGGAGCCTTTCCATTGATTTTCCCCACCACCACCACTTTGCTGATTATTCCTGGCTTCCATGATTTTCTGTAGGATTAAAGACTCGGTTACTRTGTTATGTCTACATGTTGTTTGAGCCACTGACATGGATTTAAGACCAGAGGATGGAGCCCCAAAAACACTTGTGGGAGACACCCTTGAATGTAGACGCAGTACCTGGGCAGCTGCCTCTGTTCACCACCCAAGAGAAAATCCCTCCCTGCCCTGCTCAGTAGATAGGCAGTAACACATGTGAGCTGTGGGTGTCAGCTCCAGTAAAACTTGTCTGGCAAACATACTTTTGGGGGGGACTAGAAGAAACTGGATCAGTGAAAGAATGAATGTGTTTTTTTCTAGTTTCTTATTCCCACATGGAGAGAATTCCCTTGCATGGTCAATACCTCTGAGGTGTCTCCAAAGCTCATGGAGCAGTTCAGCACGTGCCCAGGGTAATTCCTACTCCAGGGCAAACTCCTGGTTTGGAGCTCATCCAGTTCTAAATTCCTGATTTGGCTGTGCACGTTTGTGGTGGGTTTTCTCCATCAAAAAACCAATCTCACAGGGTGATCTYGCTGAGCATTTGTGGATGTGTTTATCTGTCCTTGACCATTGGCTAATAGTTGAGCTAGCTTTGGTGGGAATGCATTAACCAGAACTGTGGGGAACGAGTCGTCCAGCTTCTGGAGCGGGTTTTGTAGCTGGAGTTGAATGGCAGGTTTGGGCAGTGGGTAGCTGCAGTTTAAGGGTAGCTCGGGTGTATCTGTGCTTTGCCGCAGTCACGGCCGTGAGGTGCTTCCTTGGGTGCCCCTCGCTGAGGGAGCCCTGGTACCCGGCCGCGTTACGTCCTCGGGCTGGGGCTGCCCCAGGGACAGCCGGGCTCTTCCACGGACCGAGAARTGCTGCGGAGTGGTTTCTGACACGCTGCTGCTTTTCCTGAAAATACAATGCTAACACGAGTGCTTGTTCTGATGAAGAGTTTCTTACGAAATGGTGATGCTTTTGCAACCGCAGCTTTGCCCACGTTGTTTCCAGAGGGAGCCAGTGAGATCTGCAGAGGGAGTAGTCTTAGTTGTTAAAGTATTTGAGTTAAACCAAAATTGATGAGTTTTTCTTGCTACGTGGCAAATTGCTAATAACGTTGATCAACATTGGTGAGCGACTGCAGTACTCGGTGCCGCTYCTTTAAGGAAAGGAGATGTGCTTCCCCCAGTAGGAGCTCCTTCCTTTTCATCTTTTAAGTGGAAATAGTGATACTGATGAAAAAGATTAATATGTTCAGGTGCATTAGCAGGACAGCAGAAATACGGAGACCTTCCCCAGCGCAGCTGCGCTCCTGCCGGTGGCCCCGGCCGCTGTGCGTCTCGCTGCCTGTTTTATTTYGGCCTGGGCCCTGCCGAACGCGTGGCCCTTGCTCGGGGTGGCGGCTCAGCGCCCCGGGGGCTCGGCGCTCCCCCAGAGGAAGACCTCGTAGTTGCTCACCTTCACGTTTAGACTTCGCGTGTGGCTGGCCTCGGCCTGCAGGTGCCTTTCTGAAGATGCCTCGCGGGGGCTTAGACCCCCACCGCAGCAGTGTAGCGAGGGCGCAGAACTGGCTCCCGCCCAGCCTGGAGGGATCGGGACAGATTCGGGGCGGGTTTGTGTGCCTCTGATCAGGTTGCTGGTAGTTCCTCACATCTGTTCAGTTCCTTAAACTCCACAGAAGGGATGGAGCTGCAACGCTTCCCCTTTGGTAGTGCTTGTTCTATATTCAGTGCGGGAAATAACTTGTTCCCAACTTGGGCTGGGGCCAGGAATTGCTCCCCCRAGGCAGAGATGTATACAACTCCTCCTGGAGTATCCTACACTTGCCATGGGAAAGAAGGTTCAAAGGCACACAGTTGTGATAAAACCAGTATTTAAATTCTGCCCACTTCATTTATTCATTTGTTAACTCCAGAAGACTGAGAGAGACTGACGTGTCGTCACTCTCGCTCGATGGTGAAAGTGCCTGGCGCGGGGACGGAGGCAGCCGATCCCCGCGAAGCGCAGGGGTGCTCCTGCCCAGCAGCTCGTCTTCGCCGAGCCGGGAAACGGTTCAGAAACCTGAAAAATCGGCCCGTCTTTGGCCATGCCTGTGCCAGCTGCAGTCGCCCCTGATTGTGCTGCTGTTGCCCAGCTGCTTGTCTCGACAGTCACGTTTTTCTTTTCTATAATAGCAGTAAAACATTTTTTCCCTCTAAAKCTTTTTTCTAAAAATATAATTGAACCCTTAAGATGTGAATGTGCCATCTGTGAGTGTACGCGTTTGCGTGGAGGGTGGTTTTTAGCTGAGCTCTACTTTTCAGTTTCATTCACAGAAATTTCTTTTCAAAAACACCTATCTCCTCTTTGGAAAGTAACAAACAAACCCAGCTTTTCTACTGCGTAGGGAGGACTGTCCTTTTAATTGCAGCGTAATGTGCTTTTTCGAAAAGCAAAATACCACARTCCTTCAGTGGTAATAAAATAGAAGTAGTAGGCACTTCTCTTCATTATAGTACCTGGATGATCGTGGCCGTGAGAAGCCTTAAAAATGTCTTTATGTGACCAGTTAAAGTTTGCCTGTTCTCTAACTGACCTGGCAGCTGCCATTCCTGTTGCATACGGACCCGAGGGCTGGATGCGTGGGACTGTTAGCTCTGAAACACAGAGGAAGCCGTTTTTTAGAGAACGCTTGATTGCAGCGCTCTTTGCTTCTAAAAATGCCTGAGAGTATAAACGTACCCGAGACTGAGCGCGCGGGGAGAGAGCCCTGCCTTGCAAAAGATCCGACTGCGGCTCGCCGGAGCTTGCGCGCGGCTCGGAGGCGCGAGGGGATGATCGCAGCCCGCTTCTCCGCGGGAGCGGAGCGTGCCGCGTGTCGGCCTGCGATCGGCCTCGGCCTTACGCGCTCGAGCGCCGCGTCGGCGCGGAGGGGCCCGCGGACGGGCCGCGGCGACGGGGAGAGCCGCGAGCCCTCCCGGCGGCGCCCGCGCGGGCGGGAGCCGCGCTGTCCTCGAGCGGGAGTCGAGTTGGGCCCCTCTCTCCGCAGGTGAAGGAATCGGACGGTGTGGTGAACGACGAGCTGCCGAACTGCTGGGAGTGTCCAAAGTGCAACCATGCAGGGAAAACTGGAAAAGTGAGTTTAATGGGAATAAGCGATGCTGGAACGAGATACAGAATCTCAAACGTTCCCTCTGGCTTGTAGATGTAATTTTGCCCTATACCAGCTTTTGGTTTTGTACTTAATTCAGTTGAGTCAAAGGAAACAAGCTGATGGCTTTCTCATCCCTAATGTTTCTTACATAGTCCTGTTTCATATACTAACACTTCACCCAAAACCCGGGGAATATTTAGGTTAGTTCTGTGCGCTGCTGCGTTTTAACTTCTAAGATGAAAATAGTTCTTCCGGATTTTGTAAAATTTTCTCACATGAAACCTGAAGTGTCTCTTGTGATTAGTGAAACACTAGTTTCAGCATCTGTTTCAGTTTGCAAAAAACATGTGGTTATAAGAAGTAACTTTATAAAGGTTAAAATTACTGCTGCCCTAACTCCTCTTTAATCACTGTGTCYGTTACAAAGTGATCAGACCACTAGTGATGGAGGCAGCTTAACCTCTCAATGGCCGGCAAAGGTGTAAGATATAAAGTTTGTTTGTGTTTTGTGTCTCTTTGGCGTACAAGCAAAAGCGCGGACCAGGATTCAAATACGCATCAAATCTCCCAGGCTCATTGCTGAAGGAGCAGAAAATGAACAGAGACAATAAGGAAGTAACTGATGCCGCAAAGCGGAAAGGGGATTGCGAGGAGACTCCCAGGCGGAAATCCGAGGAACATTCCAAAAAGGTTCAAGTTGACTCCATACTGAGGAGAAAGTCGGACGAGGCGCATCTGCGAAGGAAAAGGAAATTTGAGAAACCCCAGGAACCCGCTATGAGAAAACGGGTATGGTAAAATGCTGTTTTTATATACGTACCCGGGTGCCTGCACGTTGGTTGGGGCTCCTGTCTCTTGCTTTTGGGCTTTTAACTCATTTTGGAGTTCTGGACCGTTTCAAAAGAAACGGCGACGTTTTCCTTTCCTTTCAGAAAACCACTAGTCTAACAGGACAGTTTGAATAGCAAGGCTCGGGTGGGTACTCAGAGGCCGAAAACACTAGGCTACGGCTGTTGTTTTATTCATAATGCTGGAAAACCCACTTTAAATAGACATCCCTACAAGACACTTGGAGTAGGAACAAGGTGAAAATCAATTTGTAATGGAAGCTTTTTCATCTTTAGCCACATGGAGGCGTATGGCAGCTTTTTTTTGATCCACAACTGTACAATACCCAGAAGTGATGAGAGGAGCTGTGGAAGTGACACCTTCAGTAGCCTGCAGAGGGGAGGAGCCGCTCACAGCGGCAGTGTAGACGGCTTTTCCCCGAATTGATCAGTCGGAGCTCTTGGAGCAGGGGCATTCGGAATTTGTCATGTGGATTGCAAAATGTGCTCCGTAGGAAATARAGAGAGGCTGGATTGCAGAGGTAGAAGAGAGGGTCTAGATGTAGCTTCACTCGTGACTAAATATATGATGGCTTTAAAATCAGGATGAGTGGCTGGCTGTGCGCTGCGAGCGTAGCTCACTGGAACCGGCAGTCTGCCGTTCCAGGCCAGACAGTGGGAACGCCGCAGTACGAGAGGTGCAGGGTCTGGGGACGCTTTGGTGGAGCGGGAGAGCAAAATTCATGATTCCAGTGTCTGCATATCTGGTTTCTGGCCATGCTTTCCTTTTCCTGTCCCTGTGGACTCTCCGGAGTGTTTATGGATCACCGGGATTGTTCCATGAAAACACCTCAGCACGTGAAGGTTTGGCAACCCACGGTGCTTTCCTCAACAGACAACACAACAAATGTCCTGTTTTGGGGTTTTTACTTTTCTTTCTTCCAACAGCTAAAACTTGGAAAAGAAGAGAAACTCTTCAGGAAAAAGGTACTTTGCCTTTTTTAATGGATGTGTTTTTGATCTCTTTTAACCCCCCTTCCTTACGTGAACTGTACTGTGAGCCAGTTTCTCTCTCAGTCATGTCTTTGTGTCACTGCGGGCGGTTTTATTGCCCCATTTACCTGTTGAAATTACAGAAACTCTCTCTCGTGTAAACCTTCACGCTCCAGATCAGCTGTGCCATGGAGTGCTGGCCTTGTGTTCAGGTGTCCTGTATTAAAATAGAGCYGTAAGCTGTGATTTAAAGAGCCAAGGAATACAAATCTGTGCTCAGTACTGACGTTCTGCTCTCACTGTGTGCTTGAACGCTGCCCCTGCAGCACACCCACAGCGGTTCGTACCGCAGCACGTTCAGAGGCTCCCCGGCACCCTGGGGAGCTGTGGGGGACCTGGCGCGAGTACTGATTACCTCTCACAGTCTGGCATCATGACAAAAGTCTCATGCCTTTAAATTACGCATGTTTTCAGTATCCTGGGGGGGGGAGGAGGGTGCTACAAGCTGTCAGTCACCTGATGTTTTAATTTTTCAATTCTAACTTGCCATTAAGTTATTGTGACCTCCTCCTCGAAAGGCAGGGTGCTCTGCGCTCTGTCCTGTGCCCCAGCCTGAGGCGTAGGAGCACATCCTCTGCCTTGATCCAGCTAGTTTACCACAGAAGCATAGGCTTGCTGATACCAGGAGTGTGTTCACTTAGCAATGCTGTTTCATTTTAACATTAAACTTYTTGCTTGTGTTCAGATTAAACTTGAAGTCTTTCTTGGTTTTGGTTTATACATCTCTTAAGTTTCTCTCTGGTGCCTGTCAAAGTGAGATTAGATTAAGATGAGCCAGGGAAGCGTGGTTCGCTGTTGGGAGCAGGGCAGGAGGACGGTGCTGGCTAACCCGTCAGCCTGCGCTGCGGTGCAGACCGTGTCAGTGCGAGGTCTCATCGGATGAGCAGTGTGTCAAAGCTGTCGGTCAGATCCCCCGTCCTGCGTGTGCAGGAGGTGGCAGGGAAGCTTTGAGAAGATGATTTGAACTTTGTAGGATGTAAAGGGGCAGCTATAGCATAATTCAACTAGACAGCGAGTATCCAGCGGTAAGTAAGGGCCAYGACAGAAGCGCAGCAGCAGCACGAGGCAGTGGTTGCAGTTCAGGATGTCTCGGAGCTTCGCCTCTTGGCCAAGGCCGTGAATGCATGTCAGCCAGCTTTTAAAGTGGGTGCTTTACCCAGTGAACCACTAATTTGTCCCAAGCCTGGTTTCTTCTGGCCTGCTGGGGGGTGCTGTTAGTCTTCTGTAGGCAAGTTGCTGCGTAACGAGCAAGGTCCTTGAGTCTACAGGATTATGCGTGGGGGATGCATGTATTTACCAGCGTGCCGGAGGCCAATAGCTGGACTCYTGCTGTCGTCCCTGCGATGGCATTTGAACTGGATGCCTTTGGCCGGCGAGCGTACTCTTGTGCTGAGCTGCGTGCCGGCCCCGTGTGGCAGGGCAGCCTGACCCCAACCCCACGCACAGCATGTGAACTGTCACTGAGCACGTTCTTGCCCGAAGAGTCAGCTCTTGTCTTTTCCTTTTCAGCGGCGATCGTGGAAGGCTCCCGATGACCGAACTGCCATGCTCAAACCTCTGCGACGCCTCAAGCAGGAGCCTGAGGACGACCTGCCGGAAGCACCTCCGAAGTCCAAGGAGAGCGACCAGTCACGGTCCAGTTCACCCACTGCCGGTCCCAGCACGGAGAGCGCTGAGTCCAGGGACAAGAAGAAGTTCAAGATGAGGCGGAAAAGGCGGCTTCCCAATAAGGAACTGAGCAAGGAGCTCAGCAAGGAGCTCAACCAGGAGATCCAAAAAACCGAGAACAGCCTTGCCAATGAGAATCACCAACCCATCAAATCTGAACCTGAGAGCGAGAATGAGGAACCTAAGCGTGCCCTGAACAACAACGAGAGACTCCATAGGTTCAGCAAAGGGTTAAACGGGACTCCCCGGGAGCTGAGGCACCAGCTCATCCCCAGCCTGCGAAGCACACCTCGGGGAATAACCCGGCCACCACCTTCGCTCTCTCCTCCCAAATGCATTCAGATGGAACGGCACGTTATCCGGCCACCCCCCATCAGCCCCCCTCCGGACTCGCTCCCCCTGGATGATGGGGCAGCACACGTGATGCAGAGGGAAGTCTGGATGGCTGTCTTTAGCTACCTCAGTCATAGAGACTTGTGCATCTGTATGAGAGTTTGCAAGACCTGGAACAGATGGTAAGGAGGGCTGGAAACGGAGCTAGAGCTAACACGCAGTGGGATGGACTCGTAAGGGAAATGGGTGACCAGAGGCACTAACGTCTCCTAGGTGCGCGGGGTGTCACTGCAGCTCTGTCAAGCCCAAGAAGAAAGGGTGACCAGCAGTGTCTAGAAAAATACCTGCCTTTCTTTTGGCCAAGCTTTCTTTGAGACAGCAGATTCCAGGKTTTCTGCTGGGTGCGTGTGAAGGACAGCGGGGTGCATGTGCCAGGCTTCAGGCTTTGTAACGCCCAGGAGCACTCGCAGCCTTTTCCGCAGCCTTTGGCTGCTGGAACGGTCACTCTAGGTTGTGCTAAGTCTTGGTGTCATTCCRTCCTCAGGACCTGCTAACTGCTAATGAGGCTGATGTATATATTTTTTCAGTCCAGCTATTAAATATTTGTTAAGAAACAGTGAAGATGCCCTCAGTATTCTCTTTAGTTCTAGTCTTATTATTGTCTATGCAGGATACTTGGAGGGAGCAGTCCTCTTCGCTCTACTCTGTACTAGCAAAGCTGACGRAGAATCCTTTAATTATTGTATTTACTTGCAACGTGTCTGATGCTCTGGATACCAGAGTGTAAAGATCGACACAGTCTGTTACTGTAACAGAGCAGGAAGCATTAGTGGACAGATTTACATGTTTGGTTGAACTTGCAGTAAAGTATCTTGTTTTCTGTCATCTCAGATTATCAGCTGTAATGTGCACACAGATGGGCAAATAGTAGAGACTCCTTCCTGGCACAGTCTAGTAACAAACTGGGTTAATGACAGAAGGACTGAAGTTGATAATTCAGTGCAAAAAGATGTGCATGGTGTCCATCTTCCATGGGTTCCTTGGTGTCACAGAAAGGTGGTAAATTGTTTTTGTCCACTTAAATGCAGTATTTTCTAATGGAAAAATGAGAAAATGCAAAATCTTGGAAACCCGYTAGGACTTCTTGCTTGTTGCCCTTAAAAACAATAAAGAGAGTGTTTTATATTAACACATAAGATACGTAGATAGGCATAAAACAAAAAGACAYGAAACAGGAAGGGAGATGGGAGATAACGTTTTACAGAATTTATTGGCTAGGTAAAGACAGCTCGGGAGAAGTGAGGAGAGTAGCATTTAAAACCAATCTTTGTTTTCAGAAGGTAAGAAAGAAGACGTGGCACTTGTCTCATGGCTAGAAAATGGATTTTAACAAAGGCTGTGATGACTTAGAACAGGATCCTAAGTTGCTGACATTCATAGTTCTATGGGAATAAATCAATATTCTATTGCATGATTGGAGAAACTTCAAACTTACGTAGCACTCTGTCTGTTGGTGTGCTTACTACGTTAGTACCGCTCAGCCTTATTTTTGTTATTTCCAGTTAAATGAAGTAGTTCCTGTACTTCTAATGTTACCTTTTAAGGTCTTGCAGAGATCAAARCAAGCACTAAATTAAGCTGTTGGCTTTTTTCTTTTTGGGTAGGTGCTGTGACAAAAGATTATGGACCAAAATAGATTTAAACCATTGTAAATCCATCACTCCACTTATGCTTAGTGGCATTATTAGGAGACAGCCTGTAACCCTTGATCTTAGCTGGACAAATATATCTAAAAAGCAGCTGAGCTGGCTTATCAACAGACTCCCAGGTAAGTGACATTTTGACCAATTCACCTGCTCCAGCAAACTAATTGATATCTAAACTGCAGAGGAATCTGAGGAATGTCTGAAGGGATCCAAGTATCCTAGGAGATAAGTAGATGGGTAGAAATGAAGCATCAGCAAGTTACAATGGGCCAGAAACTAGTTAYGTTGTAACTACTTTAACTTTCTAGGTAAAACGAATGTGGGGCAGGCCTTAGCCAACAGGTAAGGTTGTGGAAAGCACCCAAACTAACCACGGTAGCAAGCTGGGCCGTCAGGAGGGTGCTGGGGAACTGTTCACCCGCAGTAACAAGGTTTGTGGCCGTGAGCTAGATGGAGAAGTGGGCAGAAGGAGGCTTCCTGCGTGCCCCTGCTTAYCCTGGAGCGCTGGCATGGCCCATTAGAGCAGCACGGGGCTTAACCTAACCTGCTCGTGGTAGCTAAGATCACCGCGTACGTCTCTGGCTGGGCCAAGTGCTCCAATTTCTTTTGTTTCTGCAGGTCTCCGAGACCTGGTGTTATCAGGGTGCTCATGGATAGCAGTGTCGGCACTTTGTAGTTCCAGTTGTCCTTTACTCCGAACTCTGGATGTGCAGTGGGCAGAAGGATTGAAAGACGCACAAATGAGAGACCTCTTGTCACCACCCACAGATAACCGGCCAGGTAACGAGGCGGGAGGAGCACCCGGGGGAGCTGCGATGCATTCGGTGGCATGTTGCGCTGCTGGCCCCGCTTGGAGGACACGAGCAGAATCCCTGCGACAGCACGGGCTGGGTTCTGGGCTCTGTGCGCAAGGTGTTCRAAGCATAGTGACTTGCAACACCTTGCTGGAAGCCACTGGGTGACAAGTTGTGTTCTCTGGCTGCTTAAACAGTCGTCTTAGCCACTGTGCTGGTTTTCTGTCTGACTTTCTTCTCTTCAGGCTGCAACGGGTGTACTTTAGAGAGTATGGAAACACTTTCTTCCAGTTCAGGGAAGGAGCAGTTCTGTGGGTCATGCCACATTCGCCCGGATATCAGCTCAGGTGAAATTTTGAGCAAATCAGATCTGCTTTCTGGCATGCACTGCACAGCCTACTGCTTACTCCTGACTAGTAATTCTGCTGGGTCCCTGCAGTTATTTCTGCCCCTTTGTTTTGATACCAGGAGGTGGTTTTCTCCACGCGCCTGTGCCCAAAAATAGAAAAGTGTTCCTGCTGATACCCCTCCAAAGCGACAGACAGGCAAAAACGTCTGAAGTTACCTTAGGGCAGCAGCGTTGTGTGTTACAGTGCATTTCATATAGATCTGCAAATGTTTGCAATACTGGATGGCACTTTTATAAATGACCTACCACCCTCGTTTTCCAGGTCAGATTGACAACCGGAGTAAACTACGGAACATCGTTGAACTGCGTTTGGCTGGTCTGGATATTACGGATGCTTCTTTACGACTGATCATACGGCACATGCCTCTGCTTTCCAAACTCAATCTCAGTTACTGTAATCATGTGACAGATCAGTCTATTAACCTGCTGACCGCAGTCGGAACCACCACGCGGGATTCGTTAACAGAAATTAGTTTATCAGGTGTGGAGCACAAACACAAGGAGGGAGGAGGAGGGGGATTGCCTATCTGTTAAGCTTGAGTGAAATAATCATTAGCAGAAGTGTTTTTACTCATCCCCTTTCCCTTCCCAGTAGAATTTCCCTGTCGATAGTCAGATGTTTTGCTGGTGTAAAACACATCTCCAGCTGCCCAGCCCTTCCCAGGGCCCTCCACCAGCTGACGTTCCTACTGCGCGTCCCTGTTAGGGGCCCTGTGTTGTACCTTGCTTGTCTCCACAGGGGAGTTTTAAACTGCTGCTTCTCGCTCCTGTCATGTTTTGCTCCATCTTATTAGTTAYGCAGCAGGGTCAGGGGGATCAGAGAACTGTCATCAGGCTGGTGGGAGTTTTAATCTAGTGATTTCACTGTCAGCGCAGTGAAGGAGGAGCAAAAAGGAGGTATCCCAGTCAGCATAGACCATCCTTGTGCTGAGAAACAAGTCAAGGCGTGCTTTTAAATTTCTCTCYCTGTGGTTTCTCGGCAGACTGCAATAAGGTGACTGACCAGTGCCTGTCTTACTTCAAACGCTGTGGAAACATCTGTCAGATCGACTTGAGGTACTGCAAGCAAGTGACAAAAGAAGGCTGTGAGCAGTTCATAGCAGAAATGTCAGTAAGCGTTCAGTTTGGGCAAGTGGAAGAAAAACTTCTGCAAAAACTGAGTTAGTTAAAGGACACATGTAAATACTGGGGTAAGGGGAGGGAAGGGACTAAGAACATGTAGGGATTTTATTTTCAATTGGGAACTTGGAATATTGGAAAATATCACGATTGGATTTTACAACTCTTGTCAAGGAGAGAACGACGTTAAACTACCCATGTTAAGAATTTCAACCTGTGCCACTAATTCAGTCTACCTGGGATGTCCTGCACTGGCTCTTATGCAAATTCATAAGGCGACTGTTATTGGTGATAATTGTTCACACCCGGAAGACGACTGATCTCCAAGAAATACTGTTATTTAAAGTACCACAGCATGTGCTTGGTAGTGTAAATTTGATTTCTGCTTTTCATTTCTTAAACAAAAAAAAAAAAGTTGGTGTCATTAAAGTGGACCACGCACTGCATTTCTGCCTTCTTAACACATTTTGTTTTGTTACATCTTACATTATGCAGAACTATTTTTGTACAAAAATTGTTTAAAAATTATTTATGCAATGTTTGAATGCATTACCAGTGTTTTGGTTTTGATTGCCAATTTTTATCTTTACTTATGGTAGGAGAGAACTTAACCTATACTTCGTAGACAGTATCTATCTACAAACGTGCCCAGGTCAGGAAAAGTAGGTTAATACTTTCAACTTAAAGCATGTTTTAATGGAAGTTTATATCCTGCTTTGTATACTTCAGAAGTGACATAAGCATGTTGTGGAAATAAGGTGTAAATTATAGTTGAAGTAAAACACTTTGCCAAGTTTTATCTGTATAGAAATCACCTTTTTCTCAAAATTTTAAAAATTCCAATTTCAGCTTTTGCACATAGGAGGGTTTCACTCTGTAGCATGAGCTCTTGTACTCAATATAAAATTAATTTATACAGTGAGTCCAGCAGTAGAATAAATGGTCAACCGTAGTCTCTCTTTCTTTGAAGTGTGAGTTGAGTTCTCATTTAAGGTTTATAACATGGTTATTTCCTGATTGTAAAATTCTGCATTCATAAGTGCCATTGTTGTAAGGTGTTGTTTTCGTAGACCTTCCTGATGCAGTTTTACCTTTGTTGAATTTGTATAAACAATTGTACAAAAAGAGACACAGTCTACGAGGGTTTCTGTTCTAGCTCTGCTTTGCTCGGTCTCCAGCCGCTAGCTGAGGAGCGGTGTTTTTCACTAGAGCTCCTATGTTCACCGTGTGTATTTAATGCTGACGTGCAACACCAGCAGGTGAGGTGAGGACCTGGGTTCTCTTACTGCTGTCAAGGTGCGTGGGGAAAATGTGCAGGCAAGTTATTGATGCTTGTTGTTCTACTGCAAGTGTGTATGTGAAGAAGAAATAGTAAATAGTTCAATTGTAACCGCTTGTGGGTAGAGGAGCTGTACCTGCCTGTCTTGGGGCTTGTCTTATTCTAGTAGGAATGCAGTAAAGTTGTGTAAGGTTCAAACAACTTCACTGAAGCTKCCAAACTGCCTCCTGCCACTCAGGAGTTGATAGTTAAATGGGTTGTAGGAGAGAGGAGGAAAAAAAAAAAGCTCTCACTACTACAGCCTTTACTCCTGTTGAGATGCCAGTGTCCCTCTGCTGTAGCCTGCAAACCTGTATCCCCCCTCGATGAGCTTTAAGGCGTTAGTGTATGAGGTGAGTACAGTTAGCCTGATCTGGTAAACAAGGTATATGCTTCCAGCTGAGAAAAGGGTCTTGTCTACTAGTCTCAYACGTCCCTTTCATATACTGCGTGAGCTGAATTAATGAGCTTATTTAAACCAAGCAGGACTAACAGCAGTGATAAAAGCTCACTGGCAGATAAGTTGTGATGTGTTGGTAACAGTGTGACACTRCAGCTGTTTTTTGGTTCTGAGCTCTGAGAAGGAAGTTGTTTCTAGCAGTGATGAAGAAACAGATTAACAGGAGGAGCCCCTGGCTCCATCGTCMCCCAGAGCAGTCAATGCACACTTTATCCAGTGCCTCAAAACTGACATCCACCAATACATTTTTACTGGGGGGGGGAAGGGGGATAAATGTGTAGGCCTAGAGCAGCTATAGACTTCAAGAACATTAAAGCTCAAGGCTGAGTTGATGAATCAATAGTAGTCACAGGTAGGTAAGAAAAGACACAGAGCCTGGAAAAACCCATCACAAATCTTTAATAAACTTGTGTGGCTGATAATCAGAATGGAAATTATGTGTACAGTATGTTTTTCTTCATTGGTTTACCACACGCTGAACAGAGATTCTAGGAATTACGTACTTTAAAAAGTTACTTTTAAAAAATAAAGCCATTAAGAGGTTTGCTCCCTTCTGAAAAATAACCAGCACTGTCTTTAAGATGTGGATTTGGTTTGAGGAGCTACCTTCTCTTTTTTAAGCCTGGCAGCCAACTTAATTTTCCACACTAAGGAAAAGAGCCGGAAGGACATGCAATAAAGCAGAGCTAAGAATTCTCAGGGACTATGTTGTACAGCATTGCTTGTCCCTATTTCCGTTACTTTGCCAAGCAACTGCATTTCTTTAAGTTATAGCTAAAGTACCTGCAGTTGCCTTTATTAATTAGTGAATCCTTCCACTATCTGCAGCTGCTGTCCCCAGCTGCTCAGCAGGGCCTCAGCCACAGGATGGGGGGTCTCTGCATCGAGACCCCCCCCCCGAGCTGCAAGCAGCGGCGCAGTACGGAGCGAGCACCTGCTGCAGTCTTGAGGGCTGCTTCAAGCAGCCGCTTCCCCTGCCGCTGTAAGAAGCCCAGCCAGAACCCAACCGGCCCATGGCCGGTCACGCAGCAACTTAAGGGGTAGAGCTTGTTTAAGCGTGGCCCAGCCTTGGCTACRCGTTTTAAACAAATACCATGCTTCTTTTCCCTTAGCCTTAATAAAACCCTGTGTGTTTAAGGTTAGTAATACCATACATTCCAAATGTTAGCAGCAAGTAGTTTCATGACCCTGATTAGTATTCACAGTAACATCAGGTTGTCGGCACATAAAGTACAATCATCACATGTAGATTAATAGTTGCAATAGGCATGAATGGCTATTAAGGACTACAAGAGTATGTTTTTGTATACCCTTAAAAAAAAAACAAAAAACAAAAAAAAACAAAAAAAACCTTACTCCTAAACTAAAAAAAGATATACATATATATCTCTCTCTCCTTGGTATGCGGCTGCCCCATGACAGAATGCATAAGATGACTATGCTCGTTGTCCATTTACAAAGAATGGCCAAGACACTACACAGGTAATGAATGAAGCAGTCAGCATAAAAAAATACCTTGCCTAAGAACTTCTGTGCAGATACAGTTAATGGCAGTGCTTTCTACAATCTTATTTTACAGACTGTTAACACTGTTGCAGGAACAGTGTCAGAACAGTTACATTCTATATTTAATTACATAAAAGCTGAATATTCACCTGATGAATTCATGTTTCTATTATATAAAAGCTGAATATTCAACTGATAAACTCATTGCTTCTAATGCACTAGACAGTGTAATAGTCTTAACAATATGGTCAAGCAAAGGTGTTTTCCTRGCCATTTATTGAATACTTAATGCAATAATTAGAGGTGATATTCTTCAGAAGAGAGCAAGAAGTGATTCTAGGTCAGCTGTAAACAGTTTGACTTGAACAGTTTGTGGTTTTATAAGGTAAGTTAAGTCAGGCAGCCCTATTACTATACACAAAGGCATCATACTGCCCAACTGTAAGATTAAGTACACTGTAGAAAAGCAATTCACAAACTTCTATATCCTGATGTTCAAAATGTTATGGTTTATTCTGAGATCTAAAATCTGCCATATGCCCCAAGCTTCAGTACTCTTGCTCACAGAAATCCTGRAAGTCAAAGGGTGACTAGAAAAAACAAAATCAGGTTTTGGTCTTCATTTAAGATTTAAATACATGCACTGCTCGTACAACGTACTGTCGACAGATGGGGCACTCGCTCATTCTTTTGCCACACTTCGTGCAAGTGACCATGTGACCGCATTCCAGCAGGACGCAGTCAATCACCGCATCCATGCAGATCCGGCACAGGTTATCGTCGTTGTCATTCAACTGCATCTTCTCCCCCTCTGCAAGGCAACATGTCATATGTTCGACTGTACCGGCCTAGTTAAGTTCTAGCCCCAGCATCCACTAAACCATAGAGACAACATATTTAGCATAAATTTGTTCTGCAGTATGTGTACAATAATTCTTCTAGCCCACAGAACCTTGACTGAGAATTATTCCATGTTCTCAAAAACAAACACCGCTGAAACCCCTTAGGGTAACATTCRCTATTTTGCTTCATTCTTTATACTYGGGACTGGAAACCATCTCCAAATTTAGCAACAGTGAATAATGTGCTGCATCAAAATTCAGAGCGTGTTGTTTTTTCACTTCATTTGGAAGAATACTTTCATCAGAAGATTAAACGTGGTAGTACAGAGTAAGGCAAACTAAGAAGTGGAAGCCTTCCTTAAGCAAGCAAGYTGTAAAGGTGACAGAGGTGGGAAAAGCCTGTCAAGTTTCATGGAAAATAAACATGCCCCTTTAACAGCCATATGTATTCTGTAAGAGCATGTGGAAAAAGTCCTGTTTGATTTCAGATAGTTTTTAGATTTTTTTTTTTAACTGACAGGACTGAGTCTCACTTAAGCCATGTTTCGACACTCAGCAGCAGTCCCTACTCAAGACAGTGTGCRGCCATCATCTTCCAAACCCTTCTCTACACTGATTTCCCACCTGATTAGCTGACTATTTCACACCTGATTAGCACAGYTGCAACAACATTGGTGCTGTCACAATCTGGCTGTAAAGTAGCCCACAGCAAGTAAGTTTTCCAGTCTCCACAGTTCCCTGATCTTTACCACCTGACTGCACAACAGCAGCAATGACCAGATGCAGGAATGCACAGCCAGGCAGGAATTTCTCAAGCTTGTATTGACATCAAAAAGATGTTTCGCAAATTATACTTGGTTCACAGGAATCAGTCTGCAGCTTAAAGACTGAAACTCACTGTAAGAAAGGTTAGAAGATTACTAATCAGTCAGCTGCATCCACAGAAGCACCTCATAAATCCATGTTTCCCTGATACCAAACCACTTGAACTTGGATTTCTGCCACTGTAGCTTTTAATTCTGTACTGCAGTACAAGAACGGAATTCCTTTGGCCTGGAGAAAGCTGCTGCAGAAGCTCTCCCACCAATACCTTGTGAAACCCAATAAAGGACATGGATGTGGTCAGCCGTTGTCCAAGAAACTGGTTTTCAGTTGTGCAACTTACCTTTGTTATGAAAGCTGAGGTGTCCACGCTTTGGGGGGGGAAAAAAAACAGAAAGCGACAGAATCCTTGAAAGCCTTAATTACTAACAAGTAGTATGTTCAGCTACTCCAGATGCAGCTCCAACTGTGAAAGAACACCTTCCAGTTATTCCAGTAAAGCACTGAAACTGATGTGCCAAGTCCTTTTCTTGGCAGAACTAGCCAGTGGAGACCAGAAAAGTAGTTGTTTTAAGAACTACTAATTAAATATAAACTTACGTGTTTTGTGATTTTCCTCACTCTCTCTGTATAGTCTGCTCACTTTTTCCACAAGTTCCCATTTTTCACAGCATCCTGAATAGTTGACAAAATTACACGCAAGTATTTCCTTCAACTGCCGAACACTCAACCCTTCAATGTCTTCCAGACTTGAAATATCAGACAAAGATGCCCTCGCTCGCTTTCTGGACAATCCAGGGGTCTGAAACGCATCAATTGTATGTTTTTAACTCTTCRTCCTAGTAATTAGAGTACCAGATTTGTTCTGCTTTGTTGCAGACTACATTAAGCTGCAACTTGGSCAAAGTTTTGTTCTCTTTAAAGCAATTATTTACAAATATCTGTTTTTAGAAATGCTGAATTCTGAAGCCAGAGTACTTTACAGTGGCACATGCTAAAAACACATTCTTTGGATAGTTCTTCTCTCACCTGCTCTTCAGCACTTTCTTCTTCTTCCTCTTCTTCTTCATTATTTACCAAAGATGTTTCAGTTTGTCCCTGTGTACAGAGAAAACTAATTAGAATTATATATATATATATATATATATATATATATTCTAAAATATTTTCCTTACTGCACCAAATTGATAACAGATGACAGTAACATTTTAAAGCTTTAACTGCTACTTGTCATTATGGATTTAACTCACTTCCATCATCTAAGCTGCTGGTAATATTACATTTTCAGGTCAGAGATACAGAAAGGGATTTCACCTACCACTCCAACTACCCCAACTGGTGTTTTGGTTTAGTTTCAAAGCATTGCATTAAGAACAAAAAAAMCTGTATCATAAAACACATTTGAATTACTGTACCCGTAAAGGCGTTCCATTTCCTGTGCTTCCTCTTCTGTTTGCAAGTTCTCCTTGAGAAGACACTGATACAGACATAGAAAATGGATGAGTAAAAAAAGCAGAAGTTTGTGACCGTGAAGAATGCAAGCTACCACCGTCCGTATCCTCCTCAGAACCTAATCCGTGATGGCACAGCACAAGATCCACCAAGTCTTCTTTCTCCCGACAAGTATCTGTTGGTATGTTTCTGAGAATCAGATACTGACGCAGATCCTTTACTTTCAATCTCATTAACTGAGGTCGCTGAAATGCTGTTTCTTGTAGTAAGTGACAAGTAGAACATCTTCTGAGATTTTCTTGTAAGACTGAACAAACTGAGCAAAAATCCTTCTTGCAGTCACAACACACGTGCTAAGTAGAAAGACAAAATAACTAGTTAGCTGTATGGGAGATATTTACTGGGGCAGAAAACAAATCTATAGCCTGCTCTTTTCTTCTTCAGACTACAACATTTACTATTGATTTTACGCTTTCAATCAATTCTAAAAATGATGTATGCCAAAATTGTTAAGTACATAAAATTGCCCTGTCAAATAGTTTTGMAAGTGCTCAAGTTTTATGTAGCTTTTGTAGCAATACTGAAAGCTGATTTGAGGCCCTAATGAACAAAACATTATGAACAAAGCACCTAAACTGCAGTTTACCCAGTAATTACATAATTTTATGGTATGTTAAAATAGTTTTGAACACACACTAAGTGCCACTGCTTTTTTCACACATGTAAAACAGTACAATCCCCAACTTAAGAGAATATACTTTTTCTCAGTTGATTGAAAGGGGAAAAAAAAAAAAAAAAAAAGCTAGTCTTAAATGTGAAGATCCAGACAGCAGGTAAATAATCCTTAAGTGCCCAGGTGTCATTTCTGGAGAGAGCTTTGTTCAAAAGATTTACTACAATATACAGAAGCTAGAATAGGCACGACTTTCAGCAGCAATTTAAAATGATCTTCTCATCCACTTTGAATAAACCCAAATTCCTCTTTACCTAAATTCTTCAGGATTTTAGTAAATATTCACTTTAGAAAATACCCCTATACAACCATTACTTTCACACTGTGCTTGCTGTGCAAACAGAATTCTGCAGTAAGAGGAAAGGGGAAACCAAATACAGGACTGGAAGAAAGAGGCTTCAGGTTTATCCAAACGAGCCACAGAGAACTAGGTCACTAAGTGGACAAGATAATGACACTAGACAATCAAGTTACATAGAAAATAAAATCCAAACTGTTAAAATTATTATCTGGAAGCCTCATTAACCCACCAACCTGGTTCCAAACAAAGCAAGAGGCCATTACAGTGTAATGACATTTCATAGAACTAAACCTGGATAGGAAACGCACAGAACTATGCTAGCATTYAACAGAAAGAAGCAGTAATACTAAGTTGTGAGCTTTTAGCTTTTCCATCATCCAGTTTGTTCATTCCAATAGCCCACAACTACATTTGGTATTATCTTCAAAAACACTGGAAGGTTTATTTTGATATTCAACATTCTAAAATTAAAACGTGTATCTTACAAATAAGAATCAGCTAATTTTTAGGTCAGATCAGATCTAACGCGTCACTGATTAATGAGCATGRGATGTATCAGACCTCTTAACTTCTAATCCTGTCTGACATTAATTTCCTGTAACCTCAGAATAAGGCACTTACTCTCTCCTTGGCTATCTGCCTTGGTTTTCCTCATCTGGGGAAAACATACATTCATCTCCCAATATGCCTGCAGAGTAGTTGATATTAGTAAAAATACTACGTAACAAGAAAGATACTCACTTTTTTCCTAAAAACTGAAAAGGAAAGTCCACAGGCTTTGCAAACTATGTTAGCTCCTCCTGCAGCTGGAGATGGATATGATGAAAAGTTTGTATTTGGTGCAAATCTGAATGGGCCAGTACCTCCACCAAAGCCAGCCTGCTGGCCACGAACAGCTCCAGTACCCATGACTTCATTCAGCAATCCACAGCAGGAAGCCCACATGGAAGTAGCTCCTGCCTGAAAACATTCACAAGGCAAATAAAGAAATTAGTATCTTAAAACCCGTATTATGTGTGACTTGCTATTAAAGAGCTACGCCACTCCATCTGTCATCATCCCAAAAGCATGTTGCATGAATTCCCCAAGCATTAGGAATTCAATACATGAACATCTATAACAAGCGCAGTAATCTCCACTTCTCAACTGCAAACCAAAGTAGGTAAGATTTGCTTTCAACAAGYGAAAGCAGGCACAAGGAGCTTGCTTTCATAACTCCTTTTCTAGCAGAGTCCTGCACAAAACCAAAAGGGTAAAGAATTTGAGGAGATAATGCAATAATAAAGCATACTAAAGAAGGAAGAGACTAACAGCCCACCATAGGTAACCCAAAAAATGGCTAGAAGGAGACAGTCTGAAAGTAGAGAGACACAGTGATACAACAATTTATCCTAATTAGAGCAGGGCTGCCCCCAGTTGAATCTTCTCCAGCACTAGCTCAGTTCCTATAGGACTCACAGTGAAATTAGACCACTGATTCTAGTAAAGTTCAGTTTGTTACCTTGTGTTTGTTTATCCTAAAGAAAAGTTTCTAGCTCTTCCAACTTCAGAGTAACAAAYTGAACTTTACCAGAAACAAGGGTCTAGTTTCTCCAATAATTAAATGCCTTTCAAGATCTTCTTGGACCTGCTATTTTACTGTCTTGCAAAACAYTTAACAAAAGGAAAATAACTTCAAATAAACTTATTCCATATTGTATGGATTTCAGTTTTGATTCTTACAATTTAATCATAAAATGAAACATTATAAAAAGTCTAAATAACATATATAAATATTAGCTTACTACTTTTTATCCTTGAAAGTACTTTGTCCTAGATTTTCTATCAAGAAGTGCATATTCTACTTAAAGCTGGAACTTGGTCTACAAGCTGTTCAGGTCAAGTGTTTAATCACTGTCAGGTGGCTCACTGAAACCTACTGAACAAAATACCAAACAGAAGTGCACTAGGTTCCTTATGGAAGGAAGTTGAGTGATATAACTTCCTTTAAACATAATTTCTCTTCCTACTTTTTGTTTATTAACTACTCTAGTTAAAGCTGTTCTGTTTTTTTGTTCCAGAACAACATCTTTTTATAAAGCATAAGACATTAAAAAGATTGTGTTTGAGACTTACTCCTGCTGTAAAACCTTAACCAAACATAACATGCTCTTCACCTCACTAACGATAGTGGTTTAATTCCTGTATTAACTAGACTAGTTTCTATATTAAACTGCCTATTTTCCCCAAATTGAACACCATTTATGCAGCTGTTATATTTGTGGGAACTTAACACACAGCCATTGAGGATACTCCAGAAATTCTTCTTGCAAGACACTGAGCACAAAAGGCAAGAAAAGAGTCCTTACTCTAGAAACAAGCTATGAGAAACAATGCCATAGGATTAAGCATGTTTACAAYAGCATGTTCACGTATATTCCTTAAGAAGCATCTTTCCAACCTATCTCAACCTGGTATTTCACTTTCATTGCTGTGAACTGACATTAGAAGYGTTGCAATACCAGTGGAATATTCAACACTGTCATTTTTCTTCAAAGCTGTACTACACACATAACATCGCAGGCACTAATAAAATTAGACACACATGCAACAATTTACATTCACTAATCTAGATTCACATGCATTTCAAGAGCAAAATTCATCCCAGATATAATAATAAGAAAAAAACCTCTATGTAGTGGGCACCCACACTTAGGAAATCTTCCTCAGCTTTCTTTGAATGGAGAGCAAGAAGGACAAACAAGCAATGGCCCTTCCCTGACCCCTAACGAAGACACAGGTATCCCTCTCACATGGCAGATCTCACAGATACACATCAAATGGACTCCAGATGAACTGTGCAACCGGACTTTCATGCCAATAACAAGCTGTCATTAAACTAGCTTTATTTTCTACTTTTCAGCACCAAAAAATGGAAATGGATCAATATTTTTCTCACACAAAACGAATTATTGTAGTTTATTAGGCAAGAATTAAGTTCAGACACAGAATCTAAGAACTATAGACTTAACCCAAGAGAACTCTAAATTTTAAAACTTGGAGTTTTGAAAAACATTTTTTTCTCATCTTAAAGGAAAGTTGTCAGTTGCAGAAACATTACTCTAATTCTTGACATATTTCTTAAAAACTGATGAGCTGGCTTTTGTATTTAAAAGATTAAAAAACAATGGTATGCAAATAAGTATAGAAAAATAAAATGATTAACCAAAAGCATCTGTCAGTACCCTCAGAAGCCAGCTTGTTTCACTACAGAACTACAGTCTATTCAGGGGGTCACAGCAGGAGGAAGACACACAGTGACTTAACGAACGTAACTTAGTTGTTACTGCTGTCATTACCTGCTTGATTAACAGTTGCTTTTTAGACATCATTCAATAACCCGTAACAACAACTCTTACATCACTATCAGCAGTAAGTAAGTATTTATTTGAGGAAAAAAAATGTTATTCTTTTTCATACATGAATACTGTAAYTATCAACCAGAAAATGCCATTACACCTACCTTAAGCATTTGGTCATTTCAAGGTAAAGGGAAAGGCAACAYGGGCATAATTCATCTTCTCCTTAGCCTAAATCACTTGTGCGTTCTTTATAAGCATTAGTGTCATTAACCTTAATTGAATTACASTGTCTAGAGTACTTTTTATCGCTCTGTAAAATAAGTGAAACCATGCCAAAAACCACTGACACGAGACACAAGRGAAATACACTAGAGAATTAAGACTTAGGCAATTTCTGTACTAGAAAGCCATTTCTAACTATACCAGTCACGACTTGCTTATTCCCCTCTCACAAGCTGCCATCAGCTATTTTCTCTCTCCGTAACTTAAACGTGTCCTGTAAGCACAGAAATTCCCTTCGAGCTCCTCTGGTCCCGCTCCCAGTTCTAAGCGCACGGAGCGACCCGAGGAGAAGGGTCCTCTCCGGCAGACACCCACCGCCAGGCAGCTGGAGGCTCTGTCTTTGCTCCTTACCCAGCCGAGCGAGAGGGACGCGGCCTCGCCGCCAGCCGAGCGAGAACAGCTGCAGCAGGGATTTTTCAGTCCTCGCCGAAATTGTTTACAGCCATGTAACTTCTGTGACTAATGCTCTGGGGTCAAGGAAACCTTTATTTATTTATCTATTCACTTTCCCTCTCCAAGGCCGGCACTGCCGAAACGAGGGACGCAAATAACTATAGAGAAATGAAACGACAGAGCGAGCAGGAGCGTTTGCGGGGCGAAACCCCCCCGCCGGCCGCTGCCGCCCGGTGGGGCCCGGCGCGCGCCAACGGCCGCTGTGCGGGAACGGCGGGGGGGGACAGGCCCTGCCCGGCTGCTGAGTCAGCGCACGG
>NW_028186845.1:4278833-4299480 GCF_003343005.1 Rhea americana | reverse complement strand
GGGCGCGGCGTTTGGGCGCCGCGCGGGGCCGGGGGCAGAAATACCCCAAAATGGCAGCGGAGCGGGGGGGGCCCGGGAGAGCCGCCGCCGCACGTCGGCTGGGGTTCGGCGGAGGAGCCGCRGGGCCCTCGGAAAAGTTGTTTCGATAGTCGCCGCGCAGAGAGGCGGAGGGTCACGAGCGGGCGCGCCGTAACGGTTTCTGACGGGGTGGCGGCGGCGGGTAGCTGGAGGCGAAAGTGCGCAAGTAACAGCGTCACTGAAATAGCGGTATTTGTAATCCTCTGCGGAGCAGAGCCGTAAGCGGCARTACCGGTGAAATATATACTGAGGAACAGGTAAATAGTGCTTTATGTTAAATTGAAGGTTGCTGATTTTTTTTCTTCTTTATTTTAATAGCTCGGGAACTAGAATGTCACAGAAAATACTTTTTTTTTTTCTTTTTGTGCTGAGCAGCTGGATGAAAGAAATATTTCCCCCCGTCTGGAGGGAGGGAATCTGTCTGGAGGAATCTGAATGCTTCTACCTCATGTTTTTTCCCTGGATGCTTAAGCACATCTACACCAATCAGGTACTGAATTTCCTTCAAGGTGATGGAACTGGCTATAAACTCCAATAGCAAGTGTCATGTTAACGTATGGAGTAACTGGATCAGTCACCAGCCATCTACTTCCAGGAGTCTCACACAGACTTGCCGGTGTTTGGGCACGAATCTGGCAGTCACTGAAATACGGGATTTCTTGGCACCTCTGCGTACGAGCAGTGGTTTGTCACAAAGAGAATTAAAAGCTGTAATGCTATAGGCAAAAGGCCAAAGGCCTGATTATTCTACTAAGCCTTTTGGTCATGACCTTTAAGTAATAGAAGAGAGAGGTTATTATTTGAAAATCCAGGTTCAGCTGGCTCCTAGAACCTCCATTAATTATTCTGCCTGCTATATAATGAGATATATACAAAACCAAAGATTGCAAGAAATAGAGGCTTTTAACCAAAAATGATACATTTAAAAAAAAGGCAAGTCTTCAGGAAAGCTTTACATAAGACTAAGGCATGCTATGCCAAAGAACAAAGGAGGCTCTAAGCAAAAAGAGGGACAGACAAATTTGACTGAAAACAGTTTCTGCCCTTGAATCAGACAAATTTACAAAAGGTCACATGGGATCTTTAATATTTKTGCAGGATAGATACATTTTTGGAGCAGAAGATCTGATACATGAGCTAAGTCAAAAAAAATGTATTTGCCATCAGAATTACACAGTCTTGGCAGCTTTAGCATCAAGAGCTGATACTTCATGCAGCCCAACTTCTGGGTGTGCATTTGTGCCACATTTTCATTCAAAATTAGGTCATCTTTTTTTTGGAAATGCTTATGCTCCTTGGAAAGCCTTTGATATACGATGAACTTCACACACAATTTTTAAAAAATATATCAATATTTTACTTATTTGCAACAACGACTTGCAATTTTAGTCAAAGCAACTAAAAAGATTATTTTATTAGAAAGACCTTTGTGAATAATGTTGGAACATACAACAGCACATTTGTCACGCACACACTGTAACACAGAAAATTCCATTATTCAGAGTTCAGCTCATTCTACCATTGAAGCTTAATAGCTGTTAATTTGTTTATTTTGTTCTTTTTCTAGGCTTTGCTGTTTCTTCAAAATGAATCTATTGCATTCTGCTCATCTCTTCCGTTGGCTTTACAAATGGGCTTAGACAGAGGTGTGTGAGATCTCAGCTTCTTAGATTCATRTCTTTTGAGGGGGAGAGGAGAAAAAAAAGACATTTAAATCAACCTTTTCTGRGGACAGCAAAAGGAATTGCAAACACTAAAACAAAAGCAAAGTTAACAGCAGGACCAGTCTTTGAAAATTTGAGAAACAACTGTTTCTGAAAACTAGAAGCATGACAACTGTTCTCCAAAATGCAGCTTAGAGAGTGAAAAGAACAGAAGCTTATCTTTAAATGCTTTTGAAATACTTTTTAACGTTTTTGTGTAAGAGATAAAAAGCACGTTAAACAGTTTTCTCATCTCCTCCCTTAYAGACCAAGCCAGTTGGGATACAAATAGACATTGTGTTATTAGTATTTTTTACTTCTGAGTACTTATTTAAAAAATCTTTTATCTGATGCTTTAAAATGTACAGGATGCTGGGAGCCAGGTGCTTACTACTGGAAAGGGAGTTTAAGTACACAAATTAAATGAACTAAGGCTAATTAGCAAGCTATTGACAGAGCAAGAAATAAAATGTTTTACCTTTTCTTCCCCTTACCTGACAATTACTTACCATTTTCTTATGTAAGAGCCCCTTACCTGACAATTACTTACCATTTTCTTATGTAAGAGATTGCTTTAAGGCACTTTAGGAAACATCAGTATGGTTTGGTTTCCTAAAACCTTTGTAGCCCTAAACTTGGTGTCAGTTCAGATAATCATCCCTAAAGTATCAAGTTATGCACAAATGTTTTTGTTAAAAATCTTAAAAACAGGATTCCTGACCCATAAAAATTCTGTACTACAGATGAAAAAAAGTTTTTGCTTTATTTTACTCTTTGGTTTTTGGGAAGACTTGTCAAAAAGAAACCCTCCCAAACACAGATGTTTTAGGGAGCAATGCGGGCCTGACACAGCTGAGATCTAGAAGCTATGCTGACAACTGCAGTTGCCACTCCCACCTTATTTTGGGCAGATCTTGATGAATCATACTTGTAACATGTGATTTGAGATCACTTCTAATACATTAACATGTCTAAATTGCAACCATGTAGCTTATTTTTAAACACAGAACTTTAACCCCATCTGCAACTCTCTGACTGAAAAGTAGTGTTTGTGGAGGCTCTATTAATAAGAGACTTGCCCTCACTGAGCCTTCTGGATTGTGCCAAGGAAGTATTAAAAGATTTAAATCTATTAATGCTAGATGTCCCATTTACTTCTGTCATGAAATAACAAGTAATGATGACTAGCAGCCGTTCTATAATCCCCCAAGGTTTTACATATCACCACAGAGTGAGGTGGAGACAGGCTCCTAAGCAGGAATCTTTTTTTTCCCCTTTCTTTTCTACATACCAGTTTACATAATCTTAAAAAAAAAAAGGGGGGGGGGAGTCTACTCTAGGTTTTATTTGGGAATTTCAGACCTCTAGGGACAATAATTGTAGCATTTACTTGTTTATACCAGAGACACACAGTACTTAGGAATTACCTTTAAAGAACGTTTTCAGATTACTGAGACTTGGTCCAATGGATTCAACATTCTGTTGGATTCTGCATTCACTAAAATGCAAGAATTCCCAAGTCCAGCTATTACATGCTTCACAATGCTCAGACACATTACTCGCTTGAGCCTAATTTTGGTAAGATAAGGGATGACTTTTTCAGTTATATAACCTAAACTCAAACTTTTTATGACACAAAAAAAATCACCTCTTGTTGCTTATTTAGAGGACTAGTTATGAGGGGTGTTTTTTTTTTCTTCCTTCAAATATGCATTAAAGAACATATTCTAAAATCCTCTCAATACAAAATGCTGAGGAATTATTCAGTATGGTTTGCCCGAGAGCCTGAGATAAGGTACAAAAAGTCAGACCTTTGGCCAGTTGTGTGTCATTTCCTTTCTCCTCCTCACTGGCTTCTGCAAATGCTTGCTAACCACAGTCTGGCACCTCTAATTTCTCTCTCCGGCCCCTCCTTGGCAAATCACCTTACCACTTCAGTGTTTCCACCCCAGATGTCATACCTTAATTTTAGGAAAAGTCAATTACTTAGCCTTTGCAACACAGTATCTATAGCCATTTCTTACTTTTTATATTCAGTTATAGCTTTGGTTGAATGAGGGCTAGGAACGCATGATTAATTACGCTAGCAACAACTAACTATAGGTAGTGCATTTTAAGAAAACTAAGTTTCTTCAATGTACGTGTATTTGAGAAAATTAATCCAAGCTTTACTTTCCTTCTCCTCCTCTCAYCATCCCCAAGTATGAATCAGGAGCAAGTCAACTGAAATCCCTGGGTYGTGCAGATGTATAATAATACTGAGTTTTGTTTTGCTTTTGCTTACAAAAACGAGAACTATTACCACAATTGGAGTATTTTCTTCGGAAACATGACGCCTTATTGAAGTACTATAACAAATTACYGAGACAATAAAACATACGTGTGGAAATGCTGAGAAATGCCTTTATCATACTACAGTTAACACAGAGGAAATCCAAGTTCTCCACCGGCATCTAACAGGAGCGAATTTGCTTTGTGGTGTTAAGTTTCAGGTTGCGCCGTGGAAATGCTCAAATCGGAGCATGGAGCCTCTCACGGCTTTAGTGACCAGCTGCGGGGAAAGCGCCGAGTCCTCGCAGAGCTGCGGCGCGCGCAGCTTTGCTGTTGCTGTCAAACTCGCAGAACGGTCGAGGTTGGATGACGCCTCCGGAGACCGCCCAGCCCGAGCCCTGCTCCCGCAGGGCCAGCTCGCGCAGGCCGCCCGGCCTTGGCACCGGCTGAGCTTCGAGCGTCCCCACGGACGGAGCCTCCGCCGCCTCCGCGGGCCGCCCGTGCCCGCGTCAAGCCGCCGGCGCAGCGAAGCCGCGTCTCCTTGCGCTCAGGCAAGAGCTCTGCGAGCCGCCCCTCCTTGGAGGGATGCGAGGGGCCAGATCCCGCCTGGGCTACGAGGACACGGGCGATGGCCACCCCGCCGAGTCACTAGCCACTGCCATTGCCATCGCTATTGCTCCGCGACAGGCCCATCAGGTAGGGGCTTGCGGCGGCCAGGCACAGAGGGGAGGTGTCGGGCGGCCCCGGCCTCCTTCGTGAGGGGTGCTCCTCTCCCGCTCCCTGCCGGAACCTCTCCCTGCGGGCCCGGCTCGCCGCCCCGCACCCGGAACCTTCACACCGGCGCACACCCTCTGCTCCGATTGGCTGCCGCGCCGCCCGCGTGATGCCTGCGGCTGCTGCGATTGGCCAGTTCGCGGAGGCCGGTTTCCCGGGAGCCGGCCGGGCCGCGCCGGGTGGCAGAGGCCGAGCCGGGCCGGGCCGGGCCGGGCCGAGCCGGGCCGGGGGTGGCTGGGCAGGGGGCCGCCATGGCGAGCGTGCACGAGAGCCTCTACTTCAACCCCATGATGACGAACGGCGTGGTGCACGCCAACGTCTTCGGCATCAAGGACTGGGTCACCCCCTACAAGATGGCGCTGCTGGTGCTCCTCAGCGAGCTGGGCCGCGCCGGCGCGCAGCTCGGGCTGCTGGAGCGGCGGCGCCTCAACCGGCTGCTGCTGCCGCTGCTGCAGGTGGGGCCGCGACGGCGACGGCAGGGCAGTGTCCTGTCGTGCCCTGCCGTGTCCTGTCGTCCCCGGCCCCTATCGCGACGTGTCGCTCTCCTCCCCAGGGCCCCGACATGCCGCTGTCGCGACTGCGCAAAGCCATCGAGGAGTCCTGCCCCCACCTGGCCGGCTCGGTGCACATCAGGTAGGCGGAGGCCGCCGCCTCTCCCCCGCTCGAGCCCGGCCCCGCCGCGGCTGCTGCGAGCGGCGATCCGTGAACGAAGCTAAAGCCGTTCCGTGCGCAGGTAGCTGCCGGGCAGCGCTCTGCGCGGTGTGACAGCCGAGAGCGTAACGCGCCGGGAGCAAAAGCCCTGTACGGTTTTGCAGTCTTCATAAATAAAGTTCCGAAAGGCAAAAAAACTAAGCGTTGAAACGATCTATTTTAAGGTTTTCGTGGTACAGAACACCTGGCACTAAAGTGCTCCCRAAACAGTGATTGTATTAAAATCAGTTGTTACTTATTTTGTTAAAAGAATAATAGCCCCTTCTCGTTATTGAAAGAACCGCTTAAAAAGAAAAATCATTATTATTTGTGTCATGTTCGTTACTTATATGATTGTTATTTATTTACATTATTATGCTACGTTTAACATGTTTTGACTTTGTTCACAAGTGTGAAAAGTTGGGCAGAGTGAGGTAGCTGCCACTTAGTTCTATCTGCATTTATAGAGGCGTATTTATTTCATATGTAATATTAGAGCCCTAAAAAAAATGATGATTTCTCTCCCTCCTCCCCCATTTAGGTTAAAACTTATGGCAGAAGGAGAACTGAAAGATATGGAACAGTTTTTTGATGACCTTTCAGATTCATTTACTGGGACTGAGCCAGAAGTTCATAAAACAAGTGTAGTAGGTAAATAGTTACTATCAATAAGCTGTATTTGATGTGATAACTAATACTGATATAATTCACTCAAGGTAAAGATTTACTTTTCTTTTTGGGGGAGTACTGGGGATGTACATCTCATAATTCAATCTTCTCTTTTGCAAAAGTTTCAAATTAACAGTTTTGCATGTARTGTTGTAATTCTTACTGATCTTAACAACTGTTCTGTGATCAGAAAATCTCTGAGATTTGCCACTAAATTATTTTCAGACTAATGCTCTACAAAAGTGAATTTTATCATTTGGTAGGTTAAGATAAGGCACTTAAGCAAAATTAAGTAATGCAATTTAAGCTTCTGGCTGTTATGACTTCTAGTATCTCCTCTTAAACAAGAGCTTCACAGGTAGTTGTCATAATCGATGTTTTCCTTTGCAGGTCTATTTCTGCGCCATATGATCTTGGCATACAATAAGCTTTCTTTCAGTCAAGTCTATAAACTTTACACTGCACTTCAGCAATACTTTCAAAATGATGAGAAGAAAGATGGAACTGATGAGAGTGATATGGAGCTGACAAATACAGAAGACCTGGAGGGGAAAATGGAGAAGGAAGAACTTGATACACCTCTAAGGTGACATATATTGATATTAAAGTCTTTCCTGCTCTTCAAGAGTTTTCTCAATTTTATTTCAGATTMCCTCTGTACGTATCAATGTAAATTTAAGTTTTTTTCCAGCCAAAGATTATAGTGCTGTTTAAGTTTTCARCATCTTATGAATGCTCATCTAGGCCCTATGCATGTCCTATCACTGGTAACTGGTTAGAATCTCAGAATTTAAATTTGTTAAATATAAGAGACTATAGAAACTTCAGCTCCAGTAGGGAAATGTAGTGTACTGTAATCTTGTATTAGTCTATATTCTACTTAGAATAGGGATGTCATTGCTTTGCCTCATATCAAAGTTGTCTGATGCATGTGGTTAGCAGAAATCTTGGGCTGAAGCCGAAACTTAAACAGGTTTTAAAATACTATTTGTAGGCTTTTAAGGCAAAAAAAAAAAAAAAGTGATTGTTAAAGTAGTTTGATACCGTAGTTCATGTAAGAGTTTTTTTTTCCTTACCTTGTGTACACATAGCAGAGTTTCTTGTACCGATCTTATTAACTTGAAGTTATACAACTTGTAAGGTAGTTCAGAAATGACTAGCTGCTCCTTAAGAACATATTCTTTACAGACAGATAATACTGAAATGTTAGAACTTTTCCTTTTTTGAGGAGGGGAAGAATGGGAAGGTTATGTCACCTTTGGATTCAAAAAGCTCTGCCTTTGTGTTAATGATGAAACAAAACGAGTGTGAAGAGGATGTGTCGAGCTGGGTTAGCTTTTCTAGAGCCTCGTACATACTTGCAGAGCTGAGTGGCCTCTCCATTTCCTTGGTGCCACCGTGTGGTGAGACATGTAAATGGCAACAGTTCTGTTCTCTGTGTCTCATAGAAGATGGCGGTACCCCATTCTCATGCTCCCTTGGGAATTGTAGTCTGAAGGCTGGCTGCCCATAGTTTCCTTCCGTGTGGCCCACTGCTGAATGATTTCTTCTCTGGTTACACTAGTGTGACGTGCTAATGCTGTTGGAGAAGTCACTTCTGCGTCCAGCAGGGAAGAGTTCCCCTCCAAGGAAAAGCTTCAGCTTAACATTTTTAGTTTTCACCATTCTCCAGACAGAGGAACTCACGTTTCTTTATGTTAAAGATGAGAAGCAATTATTGAGACTTTTCACCCACTAAAGAACTGTTTCAGTGTAAGAATAACCCTAAAAGTATTTTATGTATCTATATATTTACATGGTGTTTATTTAAAACCATCTTTATTAAAACCAGTGCTTGTGTGTGTTCTGCTATAGCTTGGGGATCAATTAGCAGCCTTTGAGGTCTTACATTATGCTGTAGTTGCCATCTTTTAATGGAGTAAACATTTGTCTGCTCTTGTAGAGCAGCTGTTTTCTGGAGTGATGTGTGTGGCCAAAGTGCTATTTAATTTGTTTGTGGCCAACTTCACAAGGAAGAAACAGTAGATCTAAGCCATTTGAATATGTCACCATGAATCTGTATCTGCTGTTTGTCTTAACATTTGTGTATGTATTTATATAGGATAACATTCATGTATCTAGGATAACGTTCATGTTGACCACAGTCTCTGCAGGCTGATGATTATGATTCAGGTCTGGTTTTATAACAGCTGATCCATCAGAATGGCATCCACTTTTCTTCAGGTGTAGCTATATAAATGTCTGAACTGCACAGAATCATTGAGACTGCTAGCTTTGATGTAGTAGATTTTATTCTTTATTAACTTTTCTGCTTCAAGCTGTTGAACTCTAATATGTTGTAAAACATTATAAAGTAGAAGTTGGAATGTCTGGTAAAATATATTTTCTTGTACTCCATTTCATTGTGTTTGTTTCTAACAATAGTGGCTTTTAGCAGGGAAGAAGAGATGTCTTGCAATGGGCCTCTTTCACAGAAACAAGCAGAGTATTTTCTTTCTCAGCAGGTATGTTGATTCTGTACAAAGTGAAGTAAATGATCCCTAACATCATTTTCATATTTGTGCACGTTATCAAGCATAAAGTTTTATAATGTTTTCTTAAATCTGTTAAAGATTTGTTGTATTTCATATTGTGCATGTAGTTGCTCAGTGCGAACACTTGGATTTAAAACAGTTTTGTCCAGGCGTGTAGGCTATGTTATATTATTTGATTCCGAGAAGATCAGTTTTGACTAATAAGTGTTTCAAATTCATTGTCTGCTAAAGGTGCAGTTTTATTTGATTATTCCAGCTGGTAAATACAAGAAGGAGGAATAACACACGTGGGCACAAATGTCATTAAATGTGCTGCATGCTTATAGTAGTTTGCTAGCAATATAAAATACATATAATATGTAATGTTTTATATCTCTTTAAAAAGTTCAAATAAATCTTTATTGTTAGCCGTTGTCACACCTGGTAGCCTAATTGAGGTGCGGCTGCTGCAGCACCATGACCAACCAACAAGGAGAATGACTATATATTCCTACCACTATATATTGACCAAGTAATTATTTAAAGAGAGATTTGATCAGAATTTTTAATGTACCTTGAAACAGTCTTTTGAGCAAGTTTATATTTTACTTGGTCTCTGTAATCTCTGGAAAGTGAGTGCTATAACACAGCATATAATAAAACTGCTGCTGGTGGTTCAGTGGTATAGTAGACAGAGCTGTTAYGAAATCTTCTTCAAAGTGCTCTCCGAGTAGATAACAAACTGACAAATATTTATCTTTTTTTTTTATAGCCTTCCAATTTGAGTTACTTAACATTTGGTTTCAATTTTTATTCCAGGCTTCTTTACTAAAGAATGATGAAACAAAGGCTCTTACTCCAGCATCTTTACAGAAGGAATTGAACAACTTGTTAAAATTTAATCCAGACTTTGCTGAAGCAGTAAGTATCTTTTTCTTCATCCAGAATGGTTTTAAAGGGATTTCTTCGTATCTCTAGGATGGGATTAGTTGGGAGTGATTCATTCTATTTTGAAATACAAGCATATGATAAAAATGTGAGTAAGAAGCACGTAAATGTTTAGTAATTCAGACTAAAACTCTGGAAGGTACAAAAACCTTAGTTAAGCAAAGTATTTAACCACATGTCTAGCTTTAGGCATAGGTACAATCCTCCTAAGTTTGGTGGGACTATTGCAATGCATGCTAGTTGAACTAAATCTAAAGCTTATTTCTTTTTATGTAGTATGCTTTCCTAAGAAATTGCAGGCATTATACTCCCATAATTTAGAAATCAGTATTGGATGAAATACCTGTTGACTTTTTTTGTTTACAGATGTTCACTTCCAGCACTTAAAAGTAGACTGAAAGCTATAGAGAACTCACATAGACAAGTGGTTCTAAAACTGTGCTGCGAGCATTTGCCTTATTCCTAGAATACTTTCTTTTGAGCAGTTCCCATGAGTTTCCAGGAAACTCTCTCCTGCTTTAGTTTTCAAGGCTTCCTCCCAGTTGCCCTTTTGGCTAAGACAGACAGGATTTTCCTTGCTTCCATTCTGAGAAGGTTCCTTGAAAGGGCTGCTAGAGGAGAGGCTGGGCTTTATGACTCAGAAAGTCCTCTCTGGTGTTCTGTTTCTCTGACAAAAAAGGTCGGCCTGTGCTCTTCTCAATGTCAAGGGCCAAATAACTAGTTTTAGCATTCCCCTTCTCCACACAGGGGATTTGGAAGCTGCTGCCGTTCCTCTGAGTATCTTCCTGAGGGCTGACACTGTGGTAGTCATGCGTTACCATCATGGTTGTCATGCAGCCTTTCTCAATAAGATGTAAAGTAAATATTCTCATAATCAAAACTGAGTGTTTTAACAGTTCTATATACTTAAAAGCTGATTTTGTTTCATTTTTAGCATTATTTAAGCTACTTAAATAATCTCAGAGTGCAAGACGTTTTCAGTTCAACACACAGCCTTCTTCACTATTTTGACCGTTTAATTCTCACTGGAGCAGAAAGCAAAAGCAATGGGGATGAAGGTTACGGTCGGAGTTTGAGATATGCTGCTCTAAATCTAGCTGCACTGCACTGCCGGTTTGGCCATTAGTAAGTTAATGCATTGTACTGTGCATCTGAAATTCATCTTGTTGCATCTCTTAAGTGCTAGTAGATGGACATTTGATTCATTATGAAAAACTGTTCAGGAGAAGAAGRTGCCTTCTCTAATTCAATAACAGCTGTAGTTGGATTGGGCTGGAATTTTCTTGGAATCTTGATTTGTTTTAGTTTGTTTTTATTTAGACATCTGTTTGGTTTCCATAATAACTAAGTTATCCAAAGGACCATAAGAGTTGAAATTTGTCTGTGTCTGGTTGCAGCTGTTCCTAGGAAGTTAAGTTCTCAATTGCTACRTTTCCATGACCTCAAAAACGTCAGTGGATGTGGATGCTTATTTCCATCTATGTTCTCAAAAAAGTGCAATTGGTTTTTTGTTGCATTTAAACCAATACAGAGCTGATGATCTGGAAGAAGAATAATTAAAAAGCCACCTGAGAGACTAGATATTATTTCTAAAAAACTGTAAGGGTGAGCCTTACTTTATTGATAAATAAGGCCGGCTTACCTACCTCCATATAAGTCTTGCATTTATTGACTTCTGCCTGGATGCATCACGTAAAAGGACTGAAGATGGGAAGGAGGTCTGAAAAATTGAAAGCAACAACTTTTATACGTAGGCAGATACTTTATTATGCTGCTGTTCAAACAGAAACTTAGCACGTTGGCATGAACGTGGGTTTTGAAAGCCCATTTAGGGGTTACAGATTAGTTTTTCATGATGCTGCCTTGCTCACTAGCTTCAAGACTAGAATGTATTGCTGAAGTGGTTAGAAGGAAACACAGGCTTTCTCATTTGGTCTACTAAATCAGAGTTCTCTTCTGAGTGGGATATGCATAATTTAAAGCAGTATTCCTCTTTATCTTTGTAATGCTGCATTTTAAATGCTATGGGAATATGAGTATGTTCTGTGTTTTTGTTTGCTGATAGTCAGCAGGCTGAACTTGCGCTTCAGGAAGCCATCCGGATTGCACAGGAGTCTAATGATCATGTTTGCTTGCAGCACTGCCTGGTAAGACAACCATGTTGAAATGGAGCTTACGTCACTTTTGTTTGTGTTATCTGTGCCTCTGCTCAGGGAACAGCTGCAGAAATACTCTTAGAATAATATCTCTGAAAATGTATCAGTGATTCAAATACAGCTATCCCATAATGGGATGACATGTTGTTTCTGGCAGATGAGTCACCTAGAGCAAAAAAAAATAGAGAAAGATCATGGCAGGATTTTGGGATGATTTTCTGAAATGGAAGTTGTGATCCCAAGATTACTCAGTGCTAWGCTCAGAGTTTAGTCTTACATGCTTTAAAGAGCTTTCTTCAAAGTATTTTATAAACCCTGTCTTGAGTGTCTCTTGTATTTTCAGAGAGTAAATACCAGGTTTCTTTTCAGCAAGCAGAAAGGAGGAGGGAAAGACTTAGTGTTTCCTCTGAGGTTTTTTTCTTTTTTCTTTTTTTCTGTAATTAACATCAGTGTTGTAATGAATTGGCATCAGTGATACCAAACTCCCAAGACACTGATTTCCACAATTAACTGTAATGGGGTGACTTTGTATTACTCTGAACTTTCATGTTGATTTCTGTCAAGCCAGTGTCCCAGCCTAGCTGGACCTTTGATGTATTTTGCTGTGTAGTATTTAATAGAAGTTTCATTAGTATCACATTCATTCTGAATTATGGTTTGTATTTCCAGCGAGTTCTTGAGAATTCCATGCAAAAGTAAAAGAAGTTAAAAATGCTGTAATCATTAGATATTTACAATGAGATTTTAAACTTTTTACCTTACTAGAGTTGGTTGTACATCTTGGAACAGAAGATATTTGATAGCTGTGTTCTGCTGGAGCACTCTGTAAACAAATCTTTACACTTTGGTTTGCCAGTAAGTCCATTTCATTTATCCTTAACTTTATACTGGGGTAAGTATAGTATCCTGGGAGGAGTGTGTCTTATATTGGCTAAACTGTTCAAATGTGGAATCGAGTTTAAWTCAACCTATTTTACACTGCAAAATCTAGCTGTTTCTATCATTTTTAATCTTCATACTGACAAATCAGAGTTCAATTGCTTTAATGTCAGTGCATTATTGCAAGACTCGCTGCTTTTACTTCTGACTTGTTTGCTTCTCAGGCAGACAGATTCTCTGTGGCTACGGGGCTGGTTCCATGCACCAGGTCTTAGGCCCATAGTGCGGACTGCTGATACTGAAGGGAGGCTCTCAARCCTCAGTGTCAGCCTTCCCCCTAACTCAGTAGTGATGTCTCTGGCAGGGCTTTGAACACGTTTACTTGTACTGCCCTGTCCCAGCTGAGAAWTCCTGCCAGGCAGCCCTCTCCTCAACTAGTTTTGTGCCCTTTCATATATATTGTTTGGCTGAAAAAGTTTGGTTCTGTCTTCCCACAAGATTTGCAATCTCTTTGTTAAGAGAACGGTCTAAAAGGAACCAAGTAGTTGATGTTGTGAGATGGAGAGCACACGTCATACTGTATAGAGGGGCCGGGTGGCTACCTGGTAAGCTCCACATATCAGSCTATGACTCATGAAGTAGAAAGAAGTAACAGCCATAGGAAAATGGGCAAGGCAAAGAGAGGTTGCCGGTTATGYGACCGGTGTGAAGGCCACTTGGTGGGGAACGCTCTGTGTTTTTATAACTACTTCGTCATTGGAGAAATCCAGATGAAAGTCATGTCATCTTCTTTAAGACTGCTCTGTGGGGGAGTGGAAATTACTTTTCACATCTAGCAAAATGGTATTCATATTTACGTGGGCGTGTAAGTGCATATTTAAAGACATTGCTGTAGCAGTGTTCTTTTGTCTGTGCTGAATAGTGTCATATTTTTTTTATTTGGGACTTTTTTCTTGGTTTATACCTCTTGCTGTGATGTAATTCACAAGTGTTGTGTACTCTATTGTCTTTCAGTGTTGATTTTTCTGTTTGTTTGCTTGTTTGTTTTCCTCTCCCCAGTACCTAGCTTCCCTGGGAATACAGTCCTTGGTTCAGCAAAGAGCTTTTGCAGGAAAGGCTGCCAACAAGCTAATGGATGCCTTAAAAGATTCTGATCTGTTACACTGGAAACACAGTTTGTCAGAACTTATTGATATTAGTATAGCACAGAAGACTGCCATTTGGAGATTATATGGCCGCAGGTATTTTTTCTTTTAAACTCTTGCATTAGCTCGCTCTAATTGTTACCAGGTAATGTGTTTTGAGCTATTTATATAGGTGTAACAAGTGGCTGTTCTCTCCAGCATGCTAAAAGAAAGCATTCAGACTGTGATTCATTAAATGCTGGATGCAATTATTTCAATTCTCTTATGTTCATTTAAAACTCATATGAGAGAGGACATTATGTTTCCATTTAGTAGTGGCAAATACTGCGTATACTCCTATGTCCCCATTTTCAGCATCTCTCTGCTTAAACTGTGCAGCTTTCAGTATGTTGTATATGTTTGGATGGTCTAGAGTTCCTGGGTAGCAGTTATTTTACAAGTTTTCATTCTTCCCCAGGCCTTTGACTTGCCAGAAAAAGTCTGTAGACCACTGTCATAACAAGACTATAGGTTAAAAATGATTGGTGTTTGTCGCTTGAAAGCTAAAAGGTGTTTCTCTTACTAAAGCACCATGGCACTTCAGCAAGCCCAGACCTTGCTGAGCATGAACAGTCTGGAGGCTGTGAATGTGGGCGTACAGCAGAATAACACAGAGTCCTTTGCTGTAGTATTGTGTCACCTGGCTGAGCTACATGCAGAACAGGTGAGTTTTATGGCTAGTTGCACAAAATGTCATTTGAGTGAGAGGATGTGTGGGTGTTATTGACAGTGAGTGCGAGACTGGRGTCGTGTTGTGTTCTGCCTTTAATCTCTGCATTGGAAGGGAAGAAAATACAGGGCTTTTGCCTGGCCAGTTCTTCTTTCCATGAGGGCTGCGATGAACTCAAGGGGAAGGGTGCTTTCCCCTGTGCATGCTTATCAGAGTGCTGTTTCCTGTGTTACAGGGATACTTTGCGGCTGCTTCTGAAATACTGAAACATCTAAAGGAAAGATTTCCTCCAAACAGTCAGCATGCACAGGTAGAATATATATAATTTAGTCTGTAAATTATGCAGCTGTGTTACAATAGGATCTGAATTCCGTTGCATCTTAATTCATACCTTTCCTCTATATGCCTTGGGCTACATTTGCTATTTTCAATTGGCTCRTGACCCYGTAGGAAGGCATGTGGCATGTATCTTTGTACAAAAGCATGAAAATARTGCCTCTGTCATTTTAAGRCTGGTGAGACAATTATCTCACCATAGGCTYCTAAGAAAAAGCTATTTAAATAGAACTATGCTTAACAGAGGAGTACACGTCTCCTTCAGGAGTGTATACGTGAATTAAATGCTGTATATTGATTTGGAGCTTCAAAGTTCTGTTTAATGGTGCTAGTTATTTTGATATATTATACTCCAGAAATACCTGAGAGAAGAAGCCATTATTTGTGTGATACTGGAAAATGCATTAATGCATGAGTCTATGAGATAGTGTTTATATAGAAGTGATCTAGATTCCATTAAGTTTGCTTCAGTCCCTGTCTTTTTGCTACAAACAAGTGTATTATTTCAAAGCATTAATAATGGTTTAAAAGAGCTTTTTTACTTAAGATGCARTCAAATAGGTCAGCTGCAGTATTAAAACATTACTCTAAACCATTCTGCCAAAGGACAGGAATTTAGTAAATCCAGTGATTGGAGAGCTTGTCAATCACACAAGCATGAATTTAGTTGTTTCTGGACATAAATATCCACAGGGAAAAAAAATATAAAAAGTAAGCTCTAATTTAGAGTTACGAAACTCATTTCCTAACAGTGAATAATTTCTAAAACATTCTCATGGATGTTCTTTGTTTAGCTTTGGATGCTGTTTGATCAGAAAATACAGTTTGAGAGAGCCATGAATGATGGCAGATACCATGCAGCAGATTCACTTGTAGCTGGAATTACAGCACTTAATAGCATTGAAGGAGTATACAGGTAAGAAATCATGAATCAGCAAAATAAACTTACAGGTTTATCCCATTAATATAATTAAAAACTTAACAAAATGATTGCTAACAGTCACATGTATTTACATGCTCATCCCTTTCCAGTATTAATTATGGTAGTGTTGTCTAACCTGTAATAATTACTCTGTTAAGAGTATGTCCTGCAGTAATCCATTCTAGYTGTTTCTCTGGGGATTTTAAGACCAGAATGGCACTGTAGAAATTTGTTATTGTAGAACCATAGGCTTACTGAGAACACAGAATATGTCTTCAAAATCTGCTCATGATAACTATTCCCGAATCTATGCACAATGAAGAATTTTATAGAAAATAGCTAGGAACTGAGGCTTAGTCACAACTCTGCTACAATAAGAGCTCGAACAATGTCTTCATCTCTGTCCTAGTTTCTGCATCTACAAAATCGGATGATATAAATTTATTTATTTCACCTTAATATGTTCTTGTTTCTAAATGAAAATGGCTAGAAATAGATGGAGTTAAAAATTATTTGGTATATATGAATAACAGTTTATTGTTAAAAGCTATTTGTTGTTGATTTTCRATGAGGCAAAAAGCCTAAAAACATAGCCAATAGCAGTAAGCAGGAAGATAGGTATTCAAGCTGTGGGACCTGATGCTTGTCCTTCTGGAACTGGCCTATGTCTGATTTCGCTGACCTTTAAATACACTGCTCAGTGTATGGGTTTGGAGTTTGTTTTTTTTTTTAACCCATCTCCTACTGCTATGTGTTTTGTTTCTTACTTCCCTGTTCTTCCTCTTTCCTTGTCATTCCATGTCCTTGTTAGTTCATGCCAATTTTAGTTAGCTCACCTCTTACCTGTTTTTCTTACACAAATAATTACTTGTGCTTTCTAGCTTGCATGTCCTTCTGCTGCTTGTTTGGCCTTTGTTTTTAACAATCCTTGTTTTCTAGCTAAAGCTGTTTTCTGAGTTTGGTCCTTTCTGGCTGGGAGTTATCTAGTGATTTGAGATGCCTAATTTTTCTTCCACCTGAGTGTRTAACATACGTACATTGTTACATTACAGTTTTTTGGTTACATTTACAGAAACAAAGTTCACAAAGTAAAGGCCCATTTTGTTGTGCTCTCTAGAGTAGAWTTGTGTCTAAATATAAACATATGATCAATGACTTCTTGTTTTACCATGGCAGAAAAGCTCTTGTTTTGAAAGCCCAAAATCAAATGTCAGAGGCACACAAGCTTTTGCAGAAATTATTGATCCACTGCCAGAAAATCAAGAACACTGAGATGGTGATTAGGTAAGAATGATTCATTTTCAGAATATTAAAGCCACTTTGCAATGATTAAAATCAGCCGTTTCATTCTGTGTTCAGACTTCACTAGTCTTCCGATTACCTGTTATGGAGAGTACATAATAATTTCATTTATTAAACATACTATGGGATAATTGTTTGATAATTGCTTGTTGGAGCAGGGTGGAAAGCAAGTGGATGTTTTTCATCAAAAAGAAAGAGGTTTATAATTCTTTCTCCCTCTTTTGGTTAGTGTACTTCTCTCAATAGCAGAGCTCTACTGGAGATCTTCATGTCACACGATAGCTTTGCCTGTCCTGCTACAGGCTCTTGCCCTCTCCCGAGAATATAGTCTACAGTACTTGGCTTCTGAAACTGTGCTGAACTTGGCTTTCTCCCAGGTATGTTTGAKTTGTGTTTTCACAGGACTGTAGGGCAACATTTATGCTGGGAATCTGGACACCAGTTTTATTCCTGTTAGATTTAAAAACATAACTTGTTGGAATTCAATCATTGATTCTAATGAAATATATTCTAAATGTATAATCTTTTAGGGAAGTTATATAGACAAGACTCAATTTTTATTCGGTAAAWTCTGTAGTTATTCTACATAATTAAGCAGGCAAGCATAAATTGGCTCTGCCTTCATTTCTCTAGTTGGTATTTGTTAAGCTAATTTTTTGGCTTTCTAGTAGCACYGTTTGACATGTGTTTGAATTAAAAATAATACTTGTAACGGAGTTCAGTGGTATTGTTTATTCTGAGCTGGCAGAGTCCTGGTTGTCAGCACTAAATGGAGTGGAGGAAATCATGTCTAATCATTTCAGATGGTAGCTCATTTCTAGTAATAAGTTTCAATGTAAAAAAAGATTGGGAGGGKGAACTGCATCCTTGTCTGGAGCACTGCTTTATTAAAAACAGATGAGGCTTATGTTGGTCTTCTAAGAAGAAGCTGCTCTCACCAGTGGATTCCAGTATTAGACCAGCAAAGTGTTTCTCTTTCAGCTGATCCTTGGGATTCCTGAGCAAGCCCTGAATATTCTGCATATGGCAATAGAGCCTRTCTTGGCTCATGGAGCTGTGCTGGACAAAGGCTGTGCCATGTTCTTGGTGGCCAAATGTCAGGTGGCTTCCGCAGCTTCCTACACTCCACAAAAGAAGGTTGAAGGTAGTGTGAAGAAGAGTTTTCCCTGTTTATTCCTCATTCACAAGCTGAGAATTACGAATCAGTATATATATTGGAGTCCTGCTAGAAGAGGACCCCCTTCCCCAATCAGCATTAATAAAGTTAAAATGATACRATAGCGTTATGTAGTTATCAAATAAGCAAATCAAGTTGAACAGGTAATTCCGAAATAAACAGATTTAGTGGTCATAATGGAACCTTGTTTATCTGCATGCTTTCACACCTGTATTTTGCAGTGAAGGTAGAATAACAGAGACTACCTAAAAGACAATGTTGCCAAGACACAAATTGTTTTGAAAAGCTGAAGAGCATGTATTTGGGCTCCTTAGAATKAGGTTATATTGCTTGAAATTATTATTGTGGTGATGTCTTAAATATGGCTGTCCCCTCTTCTCTTTATTTTTTGGGCAGCTTTGGAATCGGCTATTCTGAATCTAAACGAAGCTAAGACTTACTTTGCCAAAGTGGATTGCAAAGAGCAACTCAGAGATGTTCTCTACTTTCAAGCCAGACTGTTCCACACCCTAGGCAAGACCCAGGAAAGGAACAAATGTGCCATGCTCTTCCGGCAGCTGCACCAGGAACTGCCTGCGCATGGTGTCCCCTTAATAAATGCCTTTAAGTGATACATTTAAAGATGAGATTTACTTTCCTATTTTGTTAACTGTCTTTTTATTATATTCAGTCATCAGTGTTTCAAAATAATTGCCAATAAATTATGGTCTTCTACTGAACAAACTTGTGTTTTGCTTGTARTATCTTAGGAGGAAATACAGCTTTCCCCCCATTTCACTTTATTCCATACTTCAAATTTAGAATAGGAAGTGAGTGGGGAAGAAGAATGTTCTCAGGACTGCGTTATGAGCATTTGGGGGGAGAGTAGCAAAGTCACGATAAAACAATTTCTGCTCTTAGAAATGGTATTTTCAGACTCAATGCTGGCTCAGTTAACACTGGGTGGGGCGCAAAAAACTAGTGGAAATTGTAGGCAAAGCTCCTTTGTGCTAATTTTAAGTACTGTGGAATGGGGAGTCGCATTTAAAATGTGTCCTTGCATTTAACCTGTCTACAGTCACTGTTCGCACTGTAGAAACAGATGCTGCTGGCAGAAGGGGAAAAATACAGAATCCTCTTGTAAAGGTCTGATGGTGCAAAGTCCCARCATTGCTGTATTAGACATCCTTGTGCAAAGAACAGCTGGAAAAAGTAAAGTCTGCTAAGGTTCACTTGGCTGCAACAAGAGCGCTAGGTCAACTGAACTATTTTATGTGTTTTTTTTCATAGGCACCATGCATGATTTGCCTGCTCTGTTTTCATCTGTGGAACAAACGAGGACTACAACTAACTCCCTGTCTGATACACTACTGTTGACTCGTGGCGCTCTGATCCTTGCTCTGGAAGATAATTTCATTTTAGATGTAACGTGGGATTTCGTACGCAGAGGCGGTCGCTCTTCCGTGAGCGTGAACGTGCGTGCGCTAGGCGGGAGGCAGCCTGGTTACAACGCAGCGCGCAACGCTGAACCTTGGGCGAGGTGGGTTCCGGGCCTTTCTTCCCGGAAAATCCTTTTACCCYGTGCTTTTCAAAAGCAAAATGTCATTAATGTAAACACTTACAGGTACCCTGCAAGGAAGCACTAGATGRGATTGCGGCATCGCTGGCAAAGAGTAAAGCAAGCTTAGAAGTAAATCTTACCGGCTCCGCTGGAGCTCTGCCAGGTAAGGCAGGGAGAGACACGTTCTAAAAGGTGATGGAAATCAGGATAATCCAATACTAGTTTACACATCCCTTTAACTAATGCTGCAGTGTGGCTGTTAGTGGATAACCAGTGCTTTGATTTTAAAACCACAGCTGTATTTCAAATGTTAAAGAAAAGCAAGCCAGATTCCCAGCGGGTGCACAGGAGCGCTGCTTTCGGCGCCTCGTGCCCCCTCTCGTACATTAATCAGCCCCCCATTAAGCAGCAGGGAAGCGCTTAAAGCTCAACCCAGAGCACGTTTGAGCACCTGCTGTTTGCATCAATTGCATATTTGCATTAATAATTTGCGTTATTGCAAAACTGATTCCTAGGGTGGCTTTCGAGGTCCCGGCAGGAATAGCGTTCGTGCACGAAGCTCGCGCGGAGGCGCGTCGGGGCGCAGGAAGGGTCCCGCCGGCGGGCGAGCGGGAGTCGCGGCCGCGCGCCCCTGCGTTCGCTGGCCGCGTCCGAGGCGGATGCTTCACGGAAAGCCCGTCGTCCGAGCCCCGCGGCTCAGGTGCGAACGTGCTCGATACGCAGGAAAAAAATAACTCAATGAAAAGTGATGAGCACGAAGCACAGCGGGGGTGGGCGAAGGGCCCGGAGCAGCGGGGCGCCCAGGCGGGGCCCGCAGCCGGTACGGGGCTGGGGG
>NW_028186845.1:4253289-4278038 GCF_003343005.1 Rhea americana | reverse complement strand
CGCGGCTCGGCTCGGCTCGGCTCGGCGCGGCCGCAGCCGGGCCGGGGCCCCTGCGGGAGCTGCCGGCGGCCTGGGGCTGCCGCTGCCTTTCGGGGTAGTTACTACACGTCGCTTAAGCAGTATCAGACGCTGCTGCCAAACGCAGAGGGCCTGCTGTTCAGCTTCCCGGCGCTGTAACGCGGCGAGGTACTATAATGCTTCCCCCCCGCCTTTTTTTCTCCTCTTTTTTAATTCTTTCCACGTTGTTTTGGACGAGCTGGGCGGTGGAGGAAGGCTTTCGCGCTTCCCCGGGAGGCAGCGGGGACGGGAGCAGCGGCGCGGGCTGCTCCTGTTATTTTGGGTGTCCTCCGACTTCCAGGGAAGCTGCCGAGAGAATTTGTTTCCATCAGAAGTCGGGCGTGGAGGCAGACGGTCACGGCAGTGACTGATACCTTTCCGACAGGGCCGGGAGGGACAGGGCGGCGCGAGATTGATGGTGCCGCCGCCGGTGACCGCCGAAAGCAAACTGGCGGCGGGGCTCTGCCCGGCAGCCACCGAGAACCAGTAACTGATGCCAAAATCCGCTCGTCCTCAGCAAGGACTGCGCCCCGAGTGCCGAGGACGGTGCAAAACCCGTCCCTGAAAGCCTCGCGCGAGCGGGGAGGGCCGGCGGCCCGGGAAACGGGGCGACCGTCGCGGCGGCACTGCTCCTTCGGGATCACCGCGCCGAGAAACGCCCGCAGAAGGAGCGGGCGGAATCGAAGCCCCGGGAGGAAACGGGCGGCTGACGAGCCAGAAGGGCCTTTTGGGGGCTGGAAGCGCGAACGGGAGCACGCCGGGGGCGCCGCGGGGACGGCGGGCTGCCCCCGCTGCCCCGAGCCCCAGGGCAGAGCCCGGCGGCGGACGGCGCTGCCGGGGCTCGCGAGCGTTTCCCCCTCTCGTTTCGCGCTCTCCGCTGCGGCGGCGTGGCAGAGAGGCAGCCGGCGGGAGCGCGCCGGCGGGGAGAGGCTGCCCGCAGCGCTTTCCGTTTTAACACCCCTCTCTGCCCCGGATTAGCGGCGAGGCCGGTTGCTCGGGTAATCCCGCCGCAGCGGGTGCGGGCTGTGCGTGCCGGTGCGTGGCTCGCGCGTGCCAGACGGCTGCCTTTCCTGAGGATTTGGCGTGCTTTCTGCTTTGAAGACAAGACCAAAGGGATCTGGGACCCGAACGCGCCCGTTTCCCTCCCGTGACGGTCAGGGTGCGCCGGTAAAGCTGGAGCCCCCCAAACGCCGTTTCACCTCCAGGGTTTCTTGCTCCTGCTGCAGCTTTTTCCTGTGGCGGTGGCTGCTGTCGCTCTCCTCCTCGGCGTCCCGCGTGCTTCCCGAGGGAGAGCCGGTACCTCGCCGTGCGGCCGGGCCGCGGAAGGTACCGTGCGGGCGCCTGGCCGTGCCCGCGCGCCCTCCGGAGCCGGAGGGGCTCGCTCGGTGACGGGAGCTCTGGAAAGGCGATTGCTGCGAAACCTCATTCTCAGCCCCTTCGCTCGCGCGGAACGGGGAAAAAAAACCCAAATTCAAAGCCAGCCTCTCTTGCACAGCGACAGTGCCTGGCCGGTCCCCCGCCCCGAGCCGTCCCGGTGGCGCTCGGATGACTTCCAGCCTGGCCGCCGAGCCGAGCCGCGGGCAGCCTGCTCGAGTTAATCAGCCCGGAGGCGCTTATCCCGGCCAAGCCGATTAAGCGGCGGCGGCCGGGGCGCGCTCGGCTCCCGAACGGCACGAGGCGCGGCGGGGCGTCCGGCGGTCGGGCACCCGCGTGGGAGCGGGTTTCGCCCCGTGCCGGCTGCGGGGCGGATCTGTGCTGCCAGCCCTGCCTCTTCCAGAGGCGGCTCCGTGCAGCCCCTCGCCCGGCGGGTGGGCGCGCGCCGGGGAGGCCGCCGTCCCCGCAGCCCCTCTGCCGCCGCTTCTCGCGCCGGGACCATCCCGCGGCGCTTCCTTTTTTGGTGCTTTTTCCACCGCGCCGCCGAGCTTTACGGCGAGGGCCCGGCATTCGGGCTCCATCCCTGGTTCGCGGGGCAGCTATTTATATCTGCTGGCACGGGGCCCAAAACCGCCGGCCGCCAACGGAGAGCAGCCTCCGGAGCCGTCCGCCCCCGGGAGCGGGGGGCAAAGCCGCTCGCTCGCGTTAACGCGTGCTCCTGAACGAGCCCCGCGCCGGCCCCGCGGCCGCCCGCCTCTGCTGCCGCGGGGGCTTTGCACCCGCCGGGCTGCCGTGCGCCGGGCAGGCTCGCGCGCGGCAGCTCCCATCCCGGGTTTTGCAGCGTCAGGTGAGGCTTTGCCGGCGCCCACCGGGTTATTTCTCTTTATTTATTTTATTTTTCTTGGTTTTTTTCCTTTTTTTGTTTTGTTTTTATATTTCACATGTCATTTTTGCCCTGCTGATTCGGAGCAGCGATGTTCGGGGAACAACGCCTTGGACGTTATCTGCGCGGGTCTAATTTTAAACAGCCGCCTCGCTGAGTTGTGGGAGCGACACGCAGGAAAACGAGATAAATCTTTATTCCGAGGTGCTGGATCTGGGCCGTGCGTTTCGGGATTTTTTTTTTTTCTCTCCTATTCGGCTCTGTGGCAACTTGTCAACCTAGAAATTAAAAATAAACCGGTGCCGCAGGAGGGAAGAGCGATAGCGCCTCGTCGCGGGAGCCGCGGCCGGGTTGGGGCCGGCGCTCGGGGAGCGCGGTGGCGCCCGGGACCCGGCGGGCCGAGCTCGCGCGGGGACCCGACGCAGCGGGATTCGCGCCGCCGCCGCCTTCCCTTTTGTCGCTAACGGGCTTCTCCTTCGTTCCAGGCTTCAGGAGCCGGCTTTGCCCCGCGCCCGGCGGACGGAGCGACGCGGCATCGATCCATCCGGCGCCGGATCCTGCGCCCGCCTCCTGGTAAGCGGCTCCGGGCTCCCGTTTGGGCCGGGGGTGCCGTTTCCTTAGCGCGGGTGGTGCCGGCGCTGTTGCCTCGCGGTGATTAATCCGAGGTGGCGGTGGCGGGGGGGGGGGATATCTCTGCGACAAGGGCGCCGGGTCTCGGCGCACTGCGGGGGCTGACGGCGCGCTGTGTTCGCAGCCCCCATGGCGCGGCCCCGGCGGCGGGGACGAGGCCGGCGCCCGCACCGTGCCGTCCCGCGTCCCCGGCAGCTCGCTTGCCCGGCAGCCCCTCTGCCGTGACGCCCCCGGCCCCGCCATGGAGGAGCCCTGCGGCGCGGCGCCCGACGGCCTCCCCGAGGAGGCGCGGGAGCCGCGGGCGAAGCTCGGCCTCTCCGGCCGCAAGCTCTCGCTGCAGGAGCGCCCGCAGCCCGCCCGCTCGCCCGCCGGCGCCGAGGCCGCCCCCGAGCGCTTCATCTACCCGTCGCTGCCCTACTCGCCGGTGACGTCCCCGCACGCCTCCCCGCGGCTGCCCCGCCGGCCCACGGTGGAGTCCAACCGCGTCTCCATCACCGGCTTGCAGGTGAGGGCTTGGGGGGGGGGAGGTTTCTCCGGCTTCCCCGCGGGCTTTTCTCTCGAGCAGCATTGCTTTTAGCTTGTTTTATCTATCTATCTATCTATCTATCTATCTATTTATTTATTTTGCACGATGTTTAATTCTTCTGGGGATCGTCTTTGCAGCAGGGTGTTCTGCAAGCTCCGAAGGGCGTTCGGCCCGAGCAGCGGAGGGTTTTGGGGGACGGTCGGCCTGGAGATGGGTCGCTCGCTGCCGGGGCAGTGCGAAGCTCGCCGGCCGCAGCTTGCTTTGGCCCGTTACTTCCCTCCCGCCGCCGCGCTTCGCGCTGCCGTTCCGCCCCCGCGGACGGCGTTGCCTGCCGTGACTTTAACGCTGCTCGTTAGCTATCTGCGGACGTGCGGAAGGGCGGTCGTTTACCGCTAATGAAGTCAAACCCTTCCGGCTCCAGCCAGGCTTGTTCCTCGCTGTCCCGCCAGGCGCTTGTCCGCGGAGCGGAGCGGCGTGTTCGTGGTTTGCGGGGAAAGTTTTGCCCGTGATTTAACGGGCTCCAGCGTCACCGTTTGCCCCCAGTGGGGCCGCTGACGCTCCCGGCCCTCGCTGCGCTGTGGACGGCTCCTGCCTGGGCGTGAAAGCAAGCAAACGCGTCAGTGATGGGTTTTGCGGCTCGCGCCCGACTCGCCCCTTGCTCCCTTCGCAGGACTGCGTGCAGCTCAACCAGTACAAGCTCAAGGACGAGATCGGAAAGGTGAATGTTCCCCTGCTTCGGTGCCGGACGGGGATGCGGGGCGCAGGCGCCGTTGGGGTGCTCCTGCCCCGCTGCAGCAAGCCCCACGGTGCTTTCAGGCTCCCTAGGGTCGGGCCCGTTGTAATTATTATTGTTTTTGGTTCCCTTCCACCCTCCCTTGAGCGAAACGGGGTATTCGAGCCCTTTCCCCCTTGTCCCCTCCGGTCCTGGAGGAGCCCCGCGCCCACGGCTCGCATCTCTCCCCGCAGGGCTCCTACGGCGTCGTGAAGCTGGCCTACAACGAGGACGACAACACCTACTATGTGAGTGCTGCCGGCGCCAGGCCCCGAGCCCCGCGGTCGGCGCCGGTGGGCGCCAGTGGGCCCCTGCGAGCCGGCCTCACTGGCTCCTGGGCTGTCTTGCAGGCAATGAAGGTCCTCTCCAAGAAGAAGCTGATGAGACAAGCGGGCTTCCCCCGTAAGTGGGGGCGGGAGGCCGGGGCACGTCCGCTTTGATATCTTTTCCCCCTTTTCCTGCCTGAAATCAGACCTGTTCTCGCTCCTGTTGCCTCCCGAGGAGGGTTTGGGTGCTCGAGTGCCAGAGCGGGGCTCCTCGGGCCTTTCCCAGCCCCCGGCATGGAGGTGGTTGCTTTTAGTACCCTGCTGCTTCGTTACCTCTTGTGCCAGTGGCAGAAAAACCCCTCTTTGCCCTTTCCCGCAGGCCGCCCGCCTCCCCGCGGCGCCAAGGCCGCCTCCGAAGGCTGCGTGCAACCCAAAGGGCCCATCGAGCAGGTCTACCAAGAGATTGCTATCCTGAAGAAGCTAGACCACCCCAACGTGGTGAAGCTGGTGGAGGTGAGCGGCGGTTGGCCATCGCGGGGGAGCGACGTCTGTTTTCTTGAAATGGTCTTTTTTTCCCCTCCCTCCACCCGAAAGAGAACTTTGTTTTCCTCCCTGAAAGAGAACTGCAGAAATACTGCGATTCCTTTGAAGAAGCAGAAAAATTCAGATTAGTTTTGGGGAGGAAACGATGTCCCCAAGGTTTCTGCAGAAGGGAGAGAGACCACGGGTCGGCTCTGGGTAGCCTCCACGTTGCTTAGGGCTGGCGGGTACAAAGACCCTTGGAGGTCATTGGATATTGAATTTTGAAATTAAAATGCTGCTAGCCGGGTTTCTAAAGGCGAGTGACTGCAAGGGAGATGGCAGGCCGCGAAGCAGAGCCCTTGGCCGGGCTGTTAGAGAAACGGGGGAGCTTCCAGGACGCGGCTGGTGCCCGGGAGCCCTTGGGTACCCCAGGGCAGGTGGCACCACCTCCTCCTCTTCCTCTCCTTCCTCGTCCTCGCAGCCTGCCCTCATACAACGGGCAGCCTCCCTCCAGGCAGCTCTTGTCAACTGCTCGTTCCTGCCGTGTGCCTGAATAATTACAGCAGATGACGTGGGTCTGCACGTGCGAGGTGCTGGGTTTGCTCTGATTTCCTGCCATCCCACCTTCACCTGCCTACCTGAAGCCGTATCTTGGGACCCCGATTCACAGAGCTTCCGGGGGGGCTTGGGGCAGAACTGGGACAAATAAATCACGACGGCTCACCCGCAAGGCGGTCATTTCTTTTTCCTGCTTTCGTTCCATCCCGTTGTCTCTTGTTGCGGCAGGTGCTGGATGACCCCAGCGAGGACCACCTGTACATGGGTAAGCGAGCCGCCCCGGCCGGCGTCCCGGCGCCGCCGTCCGCGTTCGGATTGCGCTAAGCGGGGGGCAGGCAGTGCCTTCAGGGCCGAGGATTTTGGCGTGCTCCGAGCGCAGGTTTTATGTTGGTGGCACAGCCAAACCCTGGGGTTCGGTGTGCACCAGGGAGGGAGCCTGTTTCGCCTTGCTGACAGTGGGTAACTAGGAAGGCAGCTGGCAACATCCCCTTCAAAGTGCTGCTGGGAAAAGTGCAAAAAAAGCTTTTTTGGGCAAATAGTATTGTAAGGCACATAAGATCCTTTCGATGTCTGAGCTTACTTCATGTGTGGCTCTTCTAATTGAAGACAGAAGCATCCCAAATTGTGCATGCCTAGCATAAGATAGCATCTCCTTTTTTGTTAATGTATTATTTTCATAATTTAGTACTAAAAATATTTGCTTGTGTGCTGGGACTTGGCTGGGGGAAGCCCTAACCCACACGTAATCGCCTTCTCCTTTGCGTTTCAGTGTTTGAGCTGGTGAAGCAAGGGTAAGTATTGAATTCCAGACCCAGACCCGTTAAAGCGAGACAGGTTTGTACGCAGCAGGTCGCCATCCCCTGAAGCCAAATGCGGAGGTGCCAGGGAAGAGGCTGATGCCGGGTTTCCCGCCGGGGCTCGGGCAGCTTCTCCGCTGCCTGTTTCCACCGCGGCACGGCTGATGAACAGCGCAGGCGGTGACCGGTGGCTGCGGGTAGCTGCGTGCGGGGAATAGGCAGCGTGGTGCTTTGAGACGCTCTCGCATCTTGCGCCGCCACCCTCCGTGCCCCTAAACCTGCCCCCGGCTGCTCCCGGTGTTTTGGAGAGGGGAGGGGACGGCCGAGCCCTGCCTGCATGGGAACCCCCCAGGCGCGCTCGACGTGGCGGCTGCCTGCTGTTGTCCCCCGTCGCCGGGAACCCCCAAAGCCCTCGGACCTTGCGCGGCGCCTCCGGAGGCAACACGAGCTCCGCTCTCCCTCTGTCGCCTTTGCAGGCCTGTGATGGAAATCCCAACCTTGAAACCTCTCACCGAAGATAAGGCTCGCTTCTACTTTCAGGACCTCATCAAGGGCATTGAATACTGTGAGTGTCTGGGCACACAGCGTGGCGTTTGGCGGCGCGTTGCACGGCTTTGCAGCGGCGCCGTTGCAAGCTGTGGCTGTCGAGCTCCTCGGTGCTCCTGTGGTTGCAGTGCACTATCAGAAGATTATCCACCGGGACATTAAACCTTCCAACCTCCTCGTTGGGGAAGACGGGCACGTCAAGATCGCCGACTTCGGCGTGAGCAATGAGTTCAAGGGCGCTGACGCCCTCCTCACCAACACGGTGGGCACCCCGGCGTTCATGGCACCGGAGACGCTCTCGGAAACCAGGAAAATCTTCTCTGGGAAGGTATTTAATTGCGACGTGGGGATTTTTGTAATTACCTTCCTTGCACGTGCTTTGTCTCCTGTTCCCGGGCTGACTGTGCTTTCTTCTCCCCAAAGGCTTTGGATGTCTGGGCCATGGGAATCACGCTCTACTGCTTCGTGTTTGGGCAGGTAAGGGGCACTATTTTTCATTTTGTTCCCTGCAGACCCGCCGCGGATGTTCGCCCGGCTGCCCAGCCGCCCCCTTCCTTAACAGACGTTGTTGCTTTCTATGTTGCTCTTTGTTTTTGCCACTAGTGTCCTTTTATGGATGAAAGGATCCTGAGTTTACACAATAAAATCAAGACTCAAACCTTGGAGTTCCCAGACCAGTAAGTACACACACACACACCAAAAAAAAAAAAAAAGAAAAAAGAAGTCCAAAAAACCCCCAAAGCCCCCTCAGCCCTTCCTTTGAAGCTGCCGAGAGCTGTTTTCTCGGAGGCTGCCCCAGCGAGGCTGGCCCTGTTGGCCCTCTTGGCCCTGTTGTGGTTTTGCAAAACTCAGCCCGTGAGGCCTGCTCTCGGCCCTGGAAAACTCCCTTTGCGTTGGACACGAAGACGACGCCTGTTGGTTTGCCGTTGTCGAAGAAAGAGTAGTTTCAATTGCAGAAATATTTGAGCAAATTAATTCACCTTTTTACTCGCTGGCTCCTGGCCGGGGGCGGATTCGATGCCCATCCAGGCGGGAAGAGGCTTTGCTTCCGGGGCGCTCGGGGAGGGACGGGGAGCGGACGGGCGCCCTCCCCGCGACTCCTCTTCCCCCCTCTCCTTTCCCAAGGCCGGAAGTTACAGACTTCTTGAAGGATTTGATTACGCGGATGCTGGACAAAAACCCCGAATCGAGGATTTCGGTCCCAGAAATCAAGGTACTGGCGCGAAGCCCCGGTGTTAGCCGCGGCGTCCCGCCTCTCGGGTTCTCCTCGCTCGGCTTTTTCGGGAGTCGCTGCGATCCCTGCAGGCTAGGTGCTCCCTCCCTGCGTGGCCCGAGGCAGGTAAGTCCCGGTTCCTTTCCCCCCCTCCTGGACCTTCTCAGCTTTGGGACCTTTGGTGCCTACAGAAGCGCAAGGCTAAAGGAAAACCCCTGAGTACAGTATTTCCTCTGCTACCAGGAAAGTACTGTGCAACAGCCTTTCGCAGGAGATTTCTGGTCCTCCGCCCCTGCGGGACGCTGGAAGGGGCGAGAAGCTGAGAAAATGGAGATGAAGGTAGGGGGAAAGGATTGCGGGGGACTTGCTGAATCCTTTTGCGTTCCTCCTGTGACGGCCAAGGACTCCAGGTGTGTGGGTGAGGGCGGAGAGGGGCGTCCCGCCGCCTCCCGCCGACCGATCCCTCCCGGCCGAGGCTAGGGCTCGCTGCGCTCCCCCCGCTGCCGCCCGCGCGTCCGATCGGGAACGAGTCGCTGCTGCCTCGGGGAAAAGGGGGGGGGGGAGGTTCGGGGGGGGGGTTCGCTCACCCTCCTGGGGACCAGGGAGGGGTCCAGATGAGACCGGCGCTCAGCCGAAGCCCGGGAATCTCCCGCCAGTGTCCGGCGCCACCAGCTCGGCGAGGGCGTGCGCTCGTCGCTGCGTTTGTCTCATTTTAATTACGAAAAAGAGGAAATCGTCCCTGAACAGGCTGTGTTATTAATTGAAGTTACACCCCTGGGCGACCAAGAACGGTGCGGAGCTGCTGCCCACGGAGGACGAGAACTGCACGCTGGTCGAGGTGACGGAGGAGGAGGTGGAGAACTCGGTCAAGCACATCCCCAGCCTGGCCACCGTGGTGAGCACGAGGCCGCCCCGGCTTTCGCCCTCGCCCGCTGCGGCGACAGTCCTCCGGCCCCGGGGCTGCCAGGCCGGGGAGGGGGTGTTCAGAGCGGACGCGGAGCCAGTGCTGCTTCCCTGCCGTGTTTTTCCGGCGGTCGGCAGCTGGGAACCTCCGGAGTGGAGGTTCCCGTGGGTGCCTGCAAGCCCCCGTACCGTGAGGAACGGGGAGGCCCAGCCCCAGGGCCCTGCTGCGGTGCTGTCGGCCTCGGGCGACAGTGGTGAGCTTCCCAGCTTGTCAAATAAGTGTGTTTTGCTGCTTAAAACTGCGGCCGGAGCGGCGGTTTTTCTCCTTGCCCAGGTGGTTCTCGCTGCTCCCAGCAGCTCTGGTACCCAGGCGGGTGCAGGGCGGAGCGGGGACACCCGCAGCGCTCGCTCTGGTCCCAGAAATCTCACGCTGCCGTTGGAGCTTTGTAACTTTGCGTTTTGGGGCCAACGCTAGACAAACTGCCAATTTTCCGGGTTGGTTTTGGTAAACATTAAGGCAAAATGGTGTTCGTTCCTTCCCTTCTCCCCGTCCCTTTCCTGTGAACTCTTCTTTCAGGTAATCTCAAGCAACTGCAAAATTGCAGTTGCAGAATTCAGTAATTGGCAAAACCTGCTTCCTGTGGGAGAAAACCTGCCCACGCTTCCGTTTTGTTCTCCTTTCCACCTCTCGCATCCAACGTGACAGTCGTTTGCATGTTCGGCTGTTGCGTTTTGAGTTTTTGGATGAGGATGCAGGTTTTCTGTACGAAGCAGCTGGACAGTTGTAAACGTTCTCTTTATTTATTTGTTTTTTCCAAAAGGAAACTTTGCCGTGTTTGCAGTAGTTTCCTGAACTAGTTGGGCAGTAGCTCGAGATGCTCCTGCTGCCCTTGAAGGAAAGGGGCCTCGGGCGAGCAGCAGCCCCCCGGCAATCCCCAATCTGGTCTTGCAGATCCTGGTTAAAACGATGATCAGGAAGCGATCGTTTGGGAACCCCTTCGAGGGCAGCAAGCGAGAGGAGCGGTCGCTGTCTGCGCCCGGGAACCTGCTGACGTAAGTGCCTTCGTCTCGGCGCGGCCCCGGAGGGGCAGGGTTTGCCGCCGAGCAGCCTTTGCTGCGCGCGGGTCCGCGCTTCGCTGGGCACCGTCCCGAGCTCGGGACGGAAGGCGGTTTGGATGGATCGGTCCACGGAAACGGTCGTGGCGCTTTCTTGGCACGGCGATCCGGCATCGCCGGAGCCCGGAGTTGCTCTTCTCTCCCCGCGGTGCCCTGGGGACGCTCCTGGCGCTGGCCTCCCCGCCGTGGTGGAGCGCGGGCGGCTGCTCAGGCTGGATTTTTCTCTCCTTGCGCCGCAGGGAGGGAGGTTGGCAAAGGGCCTTTCCGCTCGAGGACAACGGCTGCTCCTCAGCCTCGTCCAGGGGCTGCTAACGGCTCAGATAAATGCAAATAAATAAGTGTATAGAGCAAATGAGCTCTCCCCAGCCTGCCGTCACCCTCCGTTTCTCGCAGAGCAGCGTATTCCTGCGCTGGGGCACTCGCTCCTAACAAGGCCTTATTTATAGGCTGGGAGTGAACTCGGAGTCCCGCTGAAGCCGGTGGTGACTGGTGAGATTCCTGTCTTTGCCGCTGCCAGGCCTCCCCCGGCGTTTCCGTGCTCGTGGCTGCACAGGGCAGCGACGGGCTGCAGTAGCTCCTTTTGCTGCCGGGCGGGTGGTTGGGTCAGCACCCAAACAGCCGGCGGGACGCGGCCGCTTCACTGGGGACCAGTCCTTCGTACAACATCGTGCTGCAAAAACAGGATCCAGGGTCCTTGCGGGTGAAACCAAACCCCTCCTCGGGCTGCACCGCAGCGTTGCTTGCTCTTTTTCTTTTCTTTTTTCTCTTTCTCTTTCCCCTCCGCCCCCCTGCCTGGGTTGCGTAAGGCTTTGCGGGCCGGATGCACCGGAGGCCGATGGCCTTCGCCGTCCTGGTGAATCAGCCTGTGTCGCTTCTCCGGGCTCGGGGTGAAGGCTGCAGTTTGGATTCTGTTTTCTGCCGTTGTCTTGCAAAGGGTTGAATGGAAATTTCTTGGATGATTTTTCTTTTTTCCCCTTCCTCCTCCCCCCAATGCCTTTAATTCCCCACAGTAATCAAAACACTCGCTGGGTCTCTTAATCCTGGGCCTGTGCGCCACGCCAGAAGCGACCCTTGCGGCGAGAGGCTACATGGCGCAGCTCCGAGCACTGCTGCTGGCCTCCGCTGCTTGCTCTTTTGCCTGCTAAGGAGCATGTTTATTTTATTAAAATGCTCCCCAAGTTGAATAGCATCAACTTAAGTGGCTCGGCTGCATAACGCATTGGATCCTGGTCTTCTCCACGGCCAAGGCTTTAGTCCATCCAAGCAACCAAATCCTCCCAAATCCCCTTGGAGAGTGGATTTATATGAGGTATTTTCCACCCGGATGTTCACTGGGTTAAATGCACGTCTCTGCAGGGGGATTGAACAAGACGTTAGGAAATACTAATGAAATTCCTTCTTCCGAGTTACTGAGCCAGGGTTGGGTGGTATCTTGGCCTCTGGAAGCTCGCCTTGCCCAGGGGTGCCTTGTCCTCAATACGTGTGACTCCTGGTACCGTCAGACTGTACCTACAACTTGCAGCCTGGGATTGCTTCCAAAATACACAAAACACACAATTGCCGTGTCAGAACGGCAATTTCTAGTGTTACTTTTCTGGAGAGGGATCATGATATTTACCAAGCTGAAGTTAGCCAGGTCCCTTTCAAAACGAATCCCTTCACCGCTTCCCACCCTCTCCCGTACCGCAGCCTCCACGTGATGCTCTTCCCTGGGCGTTAGCCCGGTCTCTGCAAGGTGGCATCGCTGCTTCTCGCCGGTGTTCCTGAATTACCCCGTGGTCATTACGATGCTGATTCCTCCCTGGTCTGTGCTGTCACGGCTATTTAGCGCTGCAGTGCCTGAAGGAACGGGCTTGTGATGGTGCTAGGGATTCCAGCAGAACTCCAGTTGGTGTTTGGTCCTTTTCCCTGCTCACAAAATGATGTGTTGGGAACCCAAATACAGCTTTCTGCTCCTCCTTACCCTAGCCCAAGAAAAGGATTGCTGGCAAGGAGACTAAAATGTTTTATTTCCTTCTAAAGCAGGAAGCAAGGCAGCGAGGACAACCTGAGGTGCAATGACCTGCCTAACGTGGGAGAGGAGGAAGTTCTTTCATGAGCAGCGACGTTGTGGTTCTGTTGAGCAACGCGGTCTGGGGCGCTTTCTGAAGCGTGCAGCCGAGGATGACGGCTATTAACAGAGCCTACACCGAACACAGCATGACGTGGCGCTATTTCCGTATAATGCTGGATGTAGAGCTTACATAGCAGCATGTTGTAAGACATCCGACTACAGTACTTGTCATAAACATTGAACATCTCCGATTGCTTGGACTGCTGACTTATCGCGGGAAGGGTGCTGGCGGAGACGCGAAAGGTGAGCTATGTTGAGCAGCAACAGTGCTTTGCAAAAAAAAAAAAAGCAGACAAACAGAATGCAGTTGAGACTGCTTTTACATGGTTTTAATGCCAAATAATTCACAGGGACTCTTGCCAGCGTCCTGGGGGGGGTTGTGTGCCCATCTTACACGCTGTATGGGCATACACAGAAGTGTGAAGCTTTTGCAAAGTGGCATACACAACAGTAAAACTACACTTATGCACTTTTGAGAGTTCACGACCTACTGGAAATGTTGTTGCATCTTTTCTTGTTGTTCTGTTTTTGTTTTAAATTGACACATTTTTAACTGCATGGGAACAAAGCAAAAAAAACCCCACTTCAGCTTTTTTAAGGATGCCTACCTTTGTGAGCCAACTTGTATTAAATAGCGTCTCTGGGACGTTCAGAAAGTAATGCTAGTTACAGTGTTTGAGGATGCCACTTTTCCTAAGGTCCTGATGTTGGTAAGACTAGAGATTCACAAGTTAAGTATTCAGTGTACAAAAGGAAAAGGTAGTTAAGGGCTTAAGTTCGGTCTGAACTTTTCTTTTGCTGCGGGCGTATAAGTGAAAGATGGTGTTTAGCTGAATGCCTGTTTTGAACAGCAGAGGAAGCACTAAAAAAAGTTTGTTTCTGAATCTTTTACTTGATCTAGATAGGTATATTGTTAAATATAAAATTCAGGGTAAAATCCTTCACTTCCATGTACATTACATGGTTTACTACAATTAAAAATAATACAATACTTACGCTATTTTTTAAGTGTAGACTTAGGGCTTGCTTAGAATTTAAGATCTTAACGAAATACTTAGATTAGCTAGTAATTTTGAAAGAAATTTTTCTTTTCCAAACTCTTAATTTAGATTTTTGGGGCCAATGCTATGTATTTTTTGCAAGTTTGTTACCAGTAGTTTGTGAATGCCTGTGGATCAAGGGCTTGTTAACTGAGCTTAGTAAATTAAGTGTATACCTAATACGTGGCGTGTTTCTTATGAAGAGCTCTTTCACCTTCAGTCAGATTACTCTGATTACCTTGTGGTGCTTGTAAAACCTCAGTAACACGTGGCAGGACGGACTCTGGCGTCTCGGCTCGCTTTCACAGGTTCTTTGCGCTTTGCGAGGGGCGGACTGTAGCGGAGCTGGCTGCGCGGCACGATGCGAGTGAGGAGAGGGGTCACGGTAAGCGCAGTTGTGGACGGAGGGAAGGAAAAGATTTGGCTTCTCAGTCCTGCTACTGCTGAGGTTGTCACCTTGAACGAGGCACGTAGAATGGCTTTGCACCTGTACGATGGGGACGAGTCGAATGTCCCAGCTTTGTGAGGGACTGGCAAGGCCCAAGATCCGAGTGTTTTCCGTAACGGTGAGATTTCTGCCTACCAGCTCTGGCCGCAGCTGCCCCGTTGTAGGCTTTTAGGAAGCGGCTTGTTACATTGCCATCCTCAATTTTGTGCACAGCAACAGAGCGCTGATGTTCTCAGTCCTGCTACAGTCAGCTCTGACCCACAACTCCTAGTCACGCCAGGCCTCTGTTAAAGCCTGGCCGGTGTTAAGAAGTGCGCAGGTGCCTGCACAAACTGGCCCTTGTTCAGGAGGGCCCCTGTATCTTTTGATCACATGAAGCAATGCTTCCCCTAGATTTCATTTTATTACCAAAAATTTGTACTGCTAGCCTTTCTCCAAAGCCAGTGACTACAGCTTCTGCAGAGGTTCATGGTTTAGGAGCAGCACTATGGAGTTTGAAGCCATGAGACGCACGATTTTCCTCCCAGTTTGGTCTGAGGCTATGCCAAAGCTCTGCATCTTCAGATAAAGGAAAACCAAACACGTAACAGATGTCAGCACTGCTACTGCTGCATATATCCCCCCACCCTAAACCTGCCCCCCCCCCCCCAAAGCAAGACCTTTTTATTGTGGAAATACTTGATTGAGAATGGTCAGTTTTGTTCTGTAGCCTTGTAAATGGCCTTGTTCTGGGGGGAAGAAAATCTGACTGCTTATAGCCATTGCAGAGTGATATGTGGCATGTCTTTTTGTTCAAAGTGAGTGTGCTGTAGAGATGCTTAGTGCTATATTATCTCCATTTTTGTGATTTGGCAAGTGCCTAGCAAGGTGGTTTAAACTTACCAAACAGGCTTGCTAGGTACAATGCAGCTTCTAAACAGACTAACCTATCCCAGGTCCTAGATGCCCAACCACATGGTGACTGGGCTTCAGCTATTAGTATGGATCAGTGTCTTAAGGCCAAAGTAGTGGGCTCGGTTCATGAGCATCCTAAAGCTCAGCACTTCCTTAAAACACACCTCAAAACGACCATCTGTTAGTGCCAGCTCCAGTAAAGCTGCAGCCAAATGCATGTTTCTGAATGAAATTTGATGTAGATTTCCTTGTTGATTAGTTCTATGAAAGTATAAACCTTGGATGTGCGAGAAAGATCTCTTATCTAAATGCATGACCTGTTAGAGAAGCTGTACTGTATATACAAATCTGCTCAGTTCTGTATCTGCTGTTTAGTAGTGAAGCTAGTTTTTTTTTCTTATAGTGAAGATTTTGCTTGTGCCTTGGAACTGAGTTACAGCTTGATTTTCCCCAATTCCCTTACTTTTAAGTAAGCCCAGTGCTGACTATGGTTACTGCTGGGTCCTAAGCCTTTTTTTGGCTCTGAAAGCACATGGGAAAGTGCTAAAGGGAAAACAGGCCTCTTGTCTCGAGTAGTTTTTCTTGGTGGACCCCCTAGTCTCTATCAGGCAATTGATCTATTTCTAAGGTCCTGAAACTATTGCAGGTTTTTATACTGTTTTGTTTAATGACCAAGGCTTGTGTTTCATTCCTACCCCTTTATTATGCATTTAACTTTATCAGGTGTATCAAGTTTAAATACTGTGTATTTATCACTTTTAAATTATATTACCTAAGGAAAAAAGTGTTTTCCACACAGCTGTTCAAGCTTCTCTGTACAAGTTGAAATAAACAACATGCAACCAAACCCCGAGTTAGTGTATCAAGTGGAGCCATTATCTTATTTTACCAGTCTTTATCAAACTATAGGAGTTTGCTTTCTGGAAGGGGGTGTGGGGGTAGCTGACAGCACCTTCCACTGCTGCTGTAAGCTGGTGTGTTACTGTTATTGGGGAATCACAGCCTAGGAAGCAACCACAATGGCTCTAGCCATAGCAAAATTGAAATCGAGACAGTCGCACTCGCATTCTAGAGAGCTCGCTCTTGGAAAAGCGCTGTTTTGAGTTGTTACTCTCACCTTAGTGCTCAGCAACCTGGGGCAGATGGTATCAAGATAAAGAACGAAATAAAACTGCTCCAGGGTACTAGGTACTGCTGCAGCATCTCCCCTAGTGCTGCTGGAAAACAGTAGCAAAATGCCAGTCAAGATGACTGAGGTCTGTAATAGCTCCCAGAGCTCTGTAATACTGGAAAAGATTCAGAGAAAGGAAGAACTGTTCTTTGCAAGTCAGTGCTCTCACTGGAGAAGCTCAGGGTCACCTGAAGACAGCAGTCAACAGATGCACTTAAGGCAAACTGAGCAAGCACATTAAACAGCCAGATAGAGGGTCTGGAGGTGAAAAGTCCCTCAGTACCAAGAGATGGAAGGGATGCCAGGGAATGTACTAACCTTTGGCTAAGACAGTGCTGGCCCCCAGTTTCCCTTGGGTAGAGCTTTAACTCACAGGAACGTCTTCCAATACAACAGACACAGATAAAGTGAACTGCCTGTCCTGCAAACGGACACAACCTTTGGACACGTCAGCCAGGAGAACAGGCGGAGCAGATGCCTTAGGTGTCACACAGCGCTGTTGCTGAGAGTCAAGAGGCAAAGCTGAATGCAGCACTGGCGTCGATAGCTCACTAGTAAGAGTTTCTGCCTGTATAAAGTGAAGGTAGTTAACTGGCTCTAATCCTTATGGGGAAGAAAAGAAACTTGCAGGCCTCCAAGATAGCTCATAGAGGGTAGTACTTTACTTTAAAATTGACTTTCATTTTTAATAGTAACATAAAAATGGTCAAACTAGGGAGGAAAAAATTGTAACGAGTAAGCCAGTCACCTAAAGCCCTTCACTGTCATAGCACAATAAAAATGGACACTACTACATCTCAGTTTGTGGCCACTGGAGCCTGAAAACACAATCAAATGGTGCAGTCTTAGCTAAACATCCTGATCTTAACAGTGAGGAAAAGTGATTTCATAACAGCAAGGCGCTCCTCTCCTAAGGCTAGGCCACACCCAGCAGGGGCGACATACCAGGGGCCAAGGAAGAATCTGTATCTGTTAAGGGCTTCACAGCTTTCTGGTACCAGGGAACTCGGAGAAAAGAGGATTGTTGAAATGACTGTGACAGAGCAGTCCCTGGCCCAGGCTTAGCTTGTGCAGAGGCCTGGCACAAAAGCACATCCTCCACATGTGCTTTGCTCAATTACCCTGGAAAGACAGCAGACAGAAAGCAGGTTCAGTTCCTCTTTTTGGGTGTAGGCTCTGGCCAGCAAAGGTGATGAGCAGTGAATAGGATCTGTTGTTCCCTTTCCTCTTCCCAGAAAAGGGGGAGGGTGTCTTCTAGCAGGTTCAGAGTAACATTCACAGCAGCAGTTCACATTCAGCAGTTGGTGCTGCAGCAGCAGGAGGTTAGGAGTTTGTTCCATATGTCTCACTGCCACCCTGTAAGAATTAGAGATTAGTTCTCTGCTAGAAACTGTGCCTAAGCAGCCTCAAAGCCTGTTTTACCTGGAGAGACCTGGCTTAGATAGACTGCCAGAAAACTGGTGTCTTCCCCCCACATACACCCTTCTCTCACCTAAAACCTCTCTGTACAGGGAATCTGCTCTCGTGCAGTTGGGCTCAGACCTTACATCGCCAATTCCAAAAGGCCTTTTGATTCACTGTCTCCCACTACCCATGGGATTGCAGGGCAGAGCTCTATCCTCAGCCCCAGCCAAACACCTCCACAAGGGGCAAGGAGGCCAAAATCCCTCTCCTGCCCAAAAGGATCATTTAGCTCCTTAAGGGAGGAGCCAGAGAATACCAGCACGTCATGGCTTTTTTTTAGGGCAGCATGAGCCCCTGCAAAGACCAAGCAGGAAGGATTTGATGGGGACAGAATAGTTGTCTACAGTATGCAGGAGAAAACTGCCAAGAACTGCAACCCAGAAGAGGGGTTCAGTGGGAGTGTGACAAGTTCTTGTGAACATACACTTCCCTCTTCAGGAGTGGTTACCAGGGAGACGAGACTATTTCTTTCTAGTGCTTTTCCCCTCCTCAGTTTGAGGTAGAAATGAGCTCCTCTGAGGAAGACAAAATTTCCTCAGAGCTGAGGTACAAACTCCATGTTTGCTGTCAACTTCACACATCCTGTTTCAGAGAATTCCTCCTGAGTTAGAGGAGCAAGCAAATTTGACTTCACTCTGCCTTCATGCTGCTTACCAGTTCATAATCCTCCACGTATTTGTATTTCTTCTCTCGATAGAAATATCTCTTCTTCATGCAATACAGGACAACAATGTCACATAGAACGGTTGCCTAAGTTTAAAAATAATGTTAAGAGAAAGAGCCTAACATGTAGTGATCCTCAGAACTGAGGCACCAGTTCAGAATTCAGTCCAAGTGCAGACAATGTCACTTACCACACCAAACAGCGCTAAGCCCGAGCCAATGTTAATCATTGTAGGAATTATGTCAAATTTTCCTGCCTAGAAGATAGTTAGAGGTGAATGGGTATTTTTTTAGCATCTCTGAAAGCCCTTAACCCAAGACCACTAGGAATCGAGCTGCCCTACCTTTCCAAACACTATGATATCAAAGCGGATGCCATAAGCTTTGGCAAGTGTCCGTGATTCAGTGCCATTCTGATCCCTGTAGTATTTTGCAAACCTGAAGAAAAGGTGGGTCAAAGCTTAGCTGGGAATTTCAAGGTTGCTTAAGTGAGCCTCATGCAATACCCAGGTGTGTCTCCCATCCCAGGAGAATGGGCTCAATATGTATACTTCCAGAGTCAAGCCACAAATGATGGAGATTACATGCCAGCGAGCACATTTAAGGAAAAAGCCCAGAACAGGCTAGCTTAAGACAGCCACTAGCATCAGCCAAGTCAGGAGACTTCTGAAGTGTAGGAGGGGAACAAGTTAGCTTTAGCAGGGAAGGGGAAGGACAGAGGGGAGAAAAGCAGCTACACATTAGCCTCGGCTTTCTCGGACAGGGGCAGGCTTGAGGCTGCAGGAGTGCAGGCAGCCACGAGAGGGCAGGGCCAGGAGCAGGCAGCGAGGCGGCAGCAGCACCGCAGTCAAAGGCAGCTCCTTGACCTGCACAAGGTGACTCTCAGGCAAATGATGGGGAAAAGGGAACAGAACAAATAAGTGAGATCAGACTTACTCCGTCATATGGTTGACTAAGCCAGGAGGAAGCAGAGAAAAGAGTGGAAGAAGAGAAGAGTGATTGGTATGGGGCTGCAGAATTAGCAAGAGCACCTCAGAGCCTGCACCAGCCAGGCTACCACCTCCTCCAGCTCCTCCCGCCTGTCTGAGCACAGCACCACTCTCACAGCCTCAGCATGCCGACACCCACACCTGCAGACCTGACACCTACCAAACACACCCTTGTCCTGTCAGCTTTCTCGTGACAGCAGTCTCCCACCACATCCTGAAATAATCCACCTTGGTTCATGTTTAAAGGAGGGATTGTGCAGACCCAAGATCACAGCCCTGGATGGCAGTAAAATCTCACAAGTTCCACCAAAAGACATTCCCTGTGCTAACTGAGAGTCTGTTATTTTAGAAACATGCATAGCCCTGCACCTTTCCTCCTCACAAGGAGGACTGTGACTAGTTCGTATTATTACAGCTCTGAGCCTCTGATGCAGCGAAGTACCCGGCTCTGCACTCACTGTTTTACTGGAGGTGCTGTAACTATCCGTACTGGGCAGAGCTTATATTGTGGTGCTGTATGCCTACAGGATACTCCTAGTGCAGATCTGGTCTTCAACTGACAGACCCACTTTCTATAGTGGTTAGTGGAGAGTTTTTTCCTTTTTTTTTTTTTTTTTTTTTAACCTACGGAGGAAGGCCCCTCACTCTCCCACCCTTACGCATTCCGCCCTCAAGGACTGCCCTATCAGTACAGCTCGAAACGATCAGTTCTCACACTGAGATGCCACAGGAGGCCGACCTGACAGCGACTAGGTGCTGATGCAAGTATGACTCAGGCAATCTGATGCAATCGGTGGAACTTCACTGACCTCCCCCTCTGCTGTTACTTATACACAGTGAGGACCTGACATGCTTTAAGTTTTACAGTATCAAAGAAACTCCCCAAGTAATATACCTCCAAGGTGAGGACCTGATCAGGTCAGAAAAGGGCAGGCAGCCTATATCACTGTCCTAGTGGTAGACTGAGCCACTTTCCACAGTCACATTACCTGAAGTTGTATCCAGGTGACACAGTGTGTGCAGAGTCCTTGCTGTCAAGGCGACGGAAGGAGTACCTAGGCACACAGTGGGAAGCAGCTCTGTCAAGGTTGCAGTCCCAGTTGATCTGCAGCCCCATGACTCCACCCTGCAGAGCAGAAGAGAGGAGAGCAGAACGTGAGCAGGAGAGTCCAAGTGTCTGGCTGGTCAGCCTAGCAGAAGGTTGCCTGCTGACTAGGATGCCAATTTACCAGCTAATGTCATGGGCCCAGTCAAATGCTCTTCCTCCATACCACAGGAAGTCTTTACTTTGCACTTATCCCCATCCAAATCAGCCAATGCCAAACATTTGAAGTAGAACTTACTCCAGCCCTTCAGCCAGAACTGCTCTCCCTCTATGTACTGTGGCTAATGCCACCAGGCACAGGGGACCACCACCTACCGCTCCTCTTCTACACAGCAAAGCCCTGAAAGAAGAATCTGCCAAATACCTCCACAGCCATTTCTTGGAAGTTCTGCCCCGCAGCTTCAACTATTTTCCCTAAACGAAAGATAGGGCAGAAGGGATCTGTCTGGGAGTCATAGATGCAGTTCTTGAGGTAGGTGGAGTTGATAGTGGGGAGGATGTTTCGCCTACAAGGGAACAGAGAGAGCGAGCGAGCGAGCTGTCACAGCTTCTTCCTACTTCTCTAGCTCCCCTTGACTTGATGAGCCCAGATAGTGCTGTGCCTCACACACTACTTACTTGCTGAAGTTGAACTTAGGATACCAAATGTTGTTCTTCACTAGAATGGTAAAGTTCTCAGCTTCTTGTAGGAATGCTGGCCTGCAAAACAACAAGGAGGTAGGAAACTTTCACTCCTGTCTTCACAAACTACGTGACACTGCAGCAATATCCCAGTGTGGACAGTTACTCTCCCAACTGAAGAGGCATTTGTCCAGTACTCATGCTCTGTACAGATATAGAACAGGATACTCTAAGCTCCAGGGAAGCTGGATGACAAACTAGCCAGGCTTTAATCCTATGCTTACTAAAGTGACTGCAGAGGCAAACTTTTTAACACCATGTAGCTCTGAATCACAGGTAATAGCTCTGCTAGGCAGTCCTTACTGCACAGCCATGGCTAGTGAACAGGCATCACTCAGCACCAGTGAAGATGAAGTTTGATTCAACTGCTCAGTGTTACTCATCTGGCCTGATGAAACTGTCTCCCACCATGTTAGTGACTCACATATCTCACCTAGCTGTGCCCATAGCTGGCTTCAAAAATCATGACCCACTGTGACTGCTCCTTCTCACAGGCAGTGAGAGCTCTTGTTTTTTCCCCCCACTCCCACACTTTTCCCCCTTGTGGCCCTGCTTAGTTTATCTATCACAATATCTACAGGGTATTCCATGATCACCTCTTCAGCTTTTCCCAGTTGGAGCCCATAGGGAAAAATATCAGTTGTAGCCTACCTGGCTGTTTACTACTGGCCTCTTCTTAGGAGGGCCAAGGCAGAGTACGAAGACAGGGCACTCACTTGGGTATATAAGAGTCATTCTCCACAGGGCACCATGCAAAGATCTCACAGGAACTGATGCTGCTGTTATATAATACACACTCCCCAGTCTGAATGCCTGGAAAGACATGAAAATGGAGGCACTAACAAGCAAAAAACAAAGAGGCAGTATTTGCCCTGTCATGTCTCCTCACTGCATGCAGTGAGAGCAATCTGCTCAGAGGTAAAAGTGTCACTACTCAAGCCCCTCATTATCTTCCAGTGCAATTTGTTGCATGAGTTCAGAAAGAGAGGCATTGAGTTCTGTTCTGACTCAAATTGTCTATTACGCACGTGAAATACCGCTTCATGGACTTGAGGTCCTGAAAAAGCCCTCCACTATTTGCTAACTCACCAAGCACTCATCTGTCCAGCATCTACCCAACTCAGCAGGAATCTAAGCCCATCTGCTCTCCCCTAGAAGAAAGATCTGGGGCCCCTTTTAAATTCTGAGATGAGGGAGCAAGCGGACTCAAATGAAACACAACTGCCTTCACAGAAGGGAAAGCATAGCCCAGAGATAGCACAACACTGACTGAAAGGAGCTCCTGCAGCAGGCTTCCTACCATTGCTGTGGGTGCCAACGTATCCTGGAGTACAGTCCTCCTTTGTTGTGCATATTGTTTTATCATCTGGAAGCTGGAGAAGAACAATAATTACCCTAAACTGAAAAAAAACCAAAAAAACCCAAACCTCTTTCCCCACACATGCTCACTCACACAGATCGAGTAGATCCTTCTACAGCCAAGCACATCTTGTACCTACCTCAGGGCAGCGGCCTTGCGTCTGGTTCAGTGTGAGTATCACATTTGTCATGACAAACACAGTGTTTTCTCTCTGAACATGCAAAAGAAGAAGGAAATTTAAGAGTGATAATTTGCAAAAAATAATCAAAGTCCTGCCCTGACTGCCTTTGTTGACAGAGCCCTGACAAGCGGACTTGCTTTGGACAGCGTAGGTTTAACACCAAAGGAGCAGGTTCCCACTGTATCACCTGATACACTGATGCCAGCACCTTTGGGCAGAGGAAGGGGTGGGACTAGTAACCCCTTCTGTTCTCCTCTTTGGCCAAAGCTTCCTTATTAACACTGTGAAAGCAGAGATCATAGAGCTTCAGGAGCATCACAAGGCAGCAGCAGAAACAAGACCCAGCTGCAAGCTTGAGCCAAACACCCAATATATCTTAAAAACAAACAAAAAAAACTTTCCCAATATATCTATCAGAAATTTGACCAGTTTTGGTTTGTTTCTGCAGGGAGCACCACCTCCATTACTTTCAGATCCTTATGGTTGGAGATCTGTTGTTTGTTTTTGCAGCACTTATATCTGAATGCAATCATTCGGCCAAAACACGGCTAAACCTGTCACTTGTTTCTGCACCACATCTCACGCGGACAGAGTGAACCGTGACTGGCAGCCTGGCCGTGCCTGCAAACGCTGAAGGCCACGTATTGTCTGTTCCACATAGATTCCCATAGAGACAACGTCAATCAGTAACTTAGAGCAACACTTCCTGTTCAGTTCCGCATCGAGTGACTTGCAGATTATTCCTACAGTTTCTGCCAGCAAGTTAACATTGAGCTGTTTGCTTTAGAGAGAAGTAGGAGAGAGGACATGCGGTTACTGTCACAGCTTTTTTCCCTGAAGCCTGCAATACTATCTCCCCTACACACACTCTCTCCTTGAAACAAGTTTCCCTTGGGAACTGCAAGATGCTCAGCCTGATCTGGGACAAAGCAAAGCTACTTCATTTGCTTTATCTTCTTGTATAAGGACCACACTGGAGCAGAAGCTGCTCCTGACCTCAGCAGACTTGGGCAAAGCAGTGGACTTTTGTTAGAAAACCCTCCTTCCGCACATGAAGGGGATTCATACCTGAGGAGGGATGACATAGTCAGCTACATCCCAGATCCTGGCTCCCAAGCCGGATGTGTTTGTCAGAGTTACTCCTTTCACCTTTGTGGTTATAGAACTGACCACAGAATCTGTTTCCTGGTAGCCCTTCTCCCACAGAAAGACCCAGCTGCAAGAGAAGAATTACAAGGGAAAAAAAAAACAAGAAACGAAAAACATAAGCTATCCAGGTGGTAAGAATTTCTCCTTTTTCCCCTTGTCACTTAAAAGGGCCAGTCCAGATAGTTTCACACTGTTTTCCTATGAAAGTGTCACAGGACCAGCAATCTCCCTGCTGATTTTTTCAGAGGGGTTTGGTACTGTTGATCTTCTTCCAACACTTCTTTCTTTTTTCCCCCTGAGGGTTTATAGTCCCAGCTTCTACAATACTGAGAGAGACCAAACTTTTGTAGGAGGAGAGAAATTTAGTTCTGATACTTCTCAAGAAAAACACACAAATACCTAAGAACTCAAAGAGAAAGCAAACACAGAGCCCAAGTCTGGAGTTTTAAATTTGATTTTAGGCCTAACTGGAAGCGGTTCATGTCTGGGTTCAGTCCCACAACTGCGCATGTCTCCTTTTCTTATACATTTAATGAATGAGAGGTAAGAGAAAAAGACAACACTCGACATAAACATTTCCTCCCAGCAAGAGGAGAGGAGCAAAGAGGTGAGAAAGCAATTCTGAACTCCCAGCATGACCAGTTATTGACCTTCCTAACTACATGGCTTAAAGTTAAATAATAAGCAGAATTTGGAGGTTTCAACTGACATTTAGTGTAAAAGCTGTACAATTGCATCCTTTGCTGCCAGTGAAAGATTGATCTTTTTAGAAAGCATCTCAGGACAAGCGGAAATTAAGTTTAAATGTATAGCTTGCACAGATGTTTCATACTTTAACTAGATCAGCCCACAGGGAGAAGCCAGTAAAGGAGAAGGATGTTATACGCAGCAAAGACTTTGTTACCACGAGCAGCACCAACTTTCTCCTTGTTCACAGCGTTGGGACCGCAGGGGTAACTCCACCAGTACTAACCGGCAGCCTCTTTCGATCCCAAACGTCATGAATAAACAACAAGCTGTCCCACCGCTCGGTGGTCAGCTCTTTCTTCATGAAGTTACGAAAACATTTTTTGGATATTACAGGCTTTTTTTGGGGGGGGGGGGTTGGTTGGGTTTTTTCAATTAAAACTTCCTCCTGTACCCACTTTTACCCTTCTCACACTGACGACTTTTGACTTGATTTGAGGCAGCACCTCCGAGGAGGTCCCCGAGCCTGGCGTCCCCGATGACGCTGGCGCAGGCAGCACCTCCGAGGGGGTCCCCGAGCCTGGCGTCCCCGATGACGCCGGCGCAGGCAGCACCTCCGAGGGGGTCCCCGAGCCTGGCGT
>NW_028186845.1:4184304-4253169 GCF_003343005.1 Rhea americana | reverse complement strand
CGATGACGCCGGCGCAGGCAGCACCTCCGAGGGGGTCCCCGAGCCTGGCGTCCCCGATGACGCCGGTGCAGGCAGCACCTCCGAGGGGGTCCCCGAGCGCCCCGGCGGGCGCTTCGCCCAGCGCAGGCCCCGCTGCTGCCCGCCAGAGACGAAGCGCCGGCCGGTCCCCGGGGCTCCGCCAGCCGTTCCTGCGGGTGAAATGCTTCCGACATCTTTTTTGTCCAAGGAACGTCCCCCTTCCCCGCGGATATGCAGCCCCCGGCAGGTGTTTTCTTTGCTGGTGAGGAGGCACCGCCGAGGGCGCGCGGCCCCGAGGAGCCGCCATGTCGCGGCGCCGCCTTCCCGCGCCCTCCCTCTGCCCCGGGGCAGCGCCGCCGCGGAGGGGCTGCGGACGCCGGCGGGGCGGGGCGGGCGGGCGCCCCTGAGGCGAGGCGGAGCGGCGCGGCCCGCCGCGCTCACCCGATCACGTAGGCGAGGATGGCGAGCTGCACCAGGCGGTTGACGAGCCCCACTTTGCGGCTCCGGATCAGCACGATGCGCGGGGTGTCGTACTCGAAGAGGAAGCTGTGGAAAGCGCCGCAGGACACCATGGCGGCGGCGGGAAGGAGGGAGGGAGGGAGGAAGGAGCGAGCGCCGCCGCCGCCTCCCGCCCCGCCGGCCTCCCGCCTCCCGCCGCCACAGCGCGCCGAGCCGCCCTCGGGCCCTGCGCGGCGGCGAGGCTGGATGTGCCGGGAACGGGGTTAGAGGAAGGAGCTGGGCTCTTGCAGTCACTCCAGACGTGACCTGCTGTAGGTGCAGCTTATGGGGAGGTTTTTTTACTTCTCGAACCTCGTGAGGTTCATCAAGATTTAATAAGAAAAACATGGGGATCCCTTTCTCTTTACCTGCTGGTTCTGCCTCCGCGCTTTCCGCCAGAATCACGGCAATTAGAGCCTTTCCTTTCCGTAAAGGAAACGGGTTATTCTCCTGCTGCCGTATTCCAGCTGCAGAGCTTCCTCCGTGCCTTTGGAGACTCGCCACGCGGTTGGGAGAAGTCGCAGGCACCAGGACAGAACCTTTTGCAAGATGCTTGTGAGATGCTGAAGTGAAAAAGTAACAAAAACAGCATGAAGAAAAACAATTCCCAAGCTCCTAGCATATACAAAAATGATTTGGGAAACAAACCTTTTCTGGTATTCCTCACACATCATTGATAGGAAAAAAAAAAAAAAAAAAAAAAAAAAAAAAAAAAAAAAAAAAAAAAAAAAAGATGAGATTGATTTCTGATTTTTTTTTTCTCAGAAACCTTTGAAAGGAGGTTTCCTAGCCAGCGTCCTTGTAAATACGAACACCTGTTTTTCAGAAGGCTGGAGCCTGGGAGCACGCTGTGATCGTGGTATTAGCCACCTGCTTCCCCCATACAGCACGGCCAGAGCCAGCGGTCGAGAGAGGGGGAAGAGAAGGAAGGGCTGTGTTCAGGGAAGGCGAAAAGGACAGAACAGACGCGCAGGGGTCGGATGGTCGCGAAAGGATGCCAAATAGTTTTGAGCAGCCTGATAGTTTGAGAAGCCCATGCAACCTAAAAGACAGGGATTTTCATTATGCTAGGGAAAATAGTAACAAATATCCACCGAAAAGGCAACTAGCAGGTAGCATCTGTTGTGCTACTCATCTCTCCTGACACTTACTCCAGCCAAAGCACAGTGGGTTCAGCAGTAGGTTGGGAAGACAGCAGAATCTGAACCAGTTGGCAATCATAGCACAGCTCCAGAGCTGCTCCTGTTCCTGATGGAATCTTTGTGGGATTTACTCTACAGAAATAATTGGTGATTGCCTGCAGATACTGTTTTGCAGACAGGATCTTGCACTGCCTGTGCTCCATACTGACCAGACAGTAATCAGCTGTTACCTGGAAGTCTGCTGCAGTTAGCTCTACACTGAGTGCAAGCTAGTACATCTCACAAAGAAGCTAGACAGATGACTTCAGGAAGGGGCTATCCTAACCCCGAGACAGAACTTTCAGTCGGCTCAGGAAAAGTGCAGAGCATCTACCTGCAAAAGATAGCAGAAGCGTACCTAAGACTGTTACCTTCCCACTCCCAATGAGCAAGTCCTTTATTTGTCTTCTGACAGGATTCATCTACACCATAAAAGCAGAAAGTACCACCTAATTCATGCACCTTCCACCTGACGCTGAACTTCCCAACGTAGTGGTTATGAGGGTTATGATGATGTTTTTGTAGGTAGAGCATTAGGAAGAGATTAAGGGAACTAACAAAGTGTCTGTGGGGATTTAAGACGTTGCAAAACCATTGAAGAGACTTTGGCTCAGCTACAGATTTGTAGAATGCTCTGTTTATTAAAAAAAACAGTCAAAATGAACATAAGAAAAAGGAGATGGTAAGGAACATATATATAAAACAATAAGACAGGAGATTAAAATCACAGTCTTATGTGAATATCCACTGTTATTCTTTCCAAAAGGAAAGTCGGTGCATGTGTCAGAACAGGAAAGCATTAACGTCAGCTGTAATCTTTTACCACTCTAGATACATGAAATGCTACAGTGAGAATGTTAGTGCAATTAATGCATATTACAACTGAAGATATAAATATAGCTGGCATAACCTGCCAGCAATATATCTTTAAAAATATGTGGGCAACTGAAATGGCAAACTGCTGGGTTAGCTCAGAAAGAATAAAGCCTAGTTGAAAGAAGTGCAGAATGTACACCTTACAGTCTTTCTCACCTTGTCTGTATCAAAACAGAACATGTCAAAGTGTAACAAAAGGAAAGAACTGGAAAAGTACTGAAGCACAGTTTAATCTTGCCTGAATTTGCTGCCCCTTGGCTGTGCTCTGGCCTCATGCCCTCAAGGGTCAAAGGTTTAGGAGGTGAGGCCTGTTTGAAGCTAAAAGCAAACATGAGGTCAAATAACAATTTCAATGAGTATGAATGAAGTGTCTGGAAATATTACAGAAAGATGATAAAGATACTTTTCATTGTAATTCCTGATTTAAGCTGTAAGGAGTAATACAAACAGAACAGCTAGGCTTTGCAGAAAATGCTTTTCTGTGACATTGAAATTATCCAAGATGAGCCTGTTTAATCTGGACACAGTATGAGGCCCTCAAGAGTGAGTTATGAAAATTTATGCACAGTGGCCCCTTCTAGAGTCTCCCCTATCCAAGGCTCCAAAACTCTTTCAACAGCAGAGTGAGAGAAAAGCTCAGGCCCATGTTTTCAAGTGATGTCTCTTTTGGACTTCCTTCCATCAGGGGTCATGCTTTGAAATGACTCTTTGCTCCATCTTACTTTCAGAGTATAGGTCATCTCCAGACTCAGTTGGGATTCTGGTACACACCAGTGCAAAGGCAGGATGCCTGGAACTTCCCACTAAAATATACCTACAAGAATTAACCCCAGAGGCTACATTTCCAAACCATGGTCTAGATTCCCTGTGGGATGACTCAGAGAGGGAAGCAAAGGCAGAAGCAGCACTTTAACTCAAAGTAATGGTTTCCTCAGCTAAGCCGTAGGCTATACTGCCTCTGCAATGACAGCGTATACAGAATTCAGCCATACAGCAGATTTTGGGAAGTTTTCTTTTGTTTTTGTTTCATCTATTTTGTTTTGTTTTAAGGCCTATAAGAAAAAACAAAGGTTAAATGTCCAGGGTAAGTCACAGCGTGAGCTCGAGTTGTACTACAGCATCCTCATATTGTCTTAAAACCAGTATAGTTGCCACCTGCTTTGGGATAGGTAGCTCTAATCTTCCACCTGCAGCAGCTTGGGATGACAACTCTGTCTTCCAGATCAAAAGAGCCAAAGCGCCAGTTAATATACTGCTTGAAAGCACAGTGACGCAGCTTGTCATTGACGTTCCTATCGTTAAAGTCCAGAAAGGGCTCTTTGTAGAGAAGGACATCTTTCAGGTTGTCTCTGGACAGCACCAGTTGCTCAAATAAAGGCGAGGTTGTGATGCATTGCCCATCTTTCTTCCGGCAGCAGAGTTGCTCATGGTGCTTCTCTGTTAGCTGGCACTTCCCACAGCAGCACCACACTGGGCAGTCTGAGGAAAAGGCTCTTTGCCTTTGCTGTGGAAGAGGATACATCTCTTCAGGTTCTTCTGAATCAGAGTCCTTGCTGGAATTATTGGTGCAGCAGTTGACATCATCAGAGAATTTCTTAGGGTAGCTCTGCAACAATTCCCAACATAAATTAGAGAGAAGACAGCATTTACTGCTTTACCCATGTGTAGAGAGAATTTACCACAGTGATCCTTGCCATTGGGCTTTTCATTTGACACACCACAATAGGCATAATGACGACAGATCAGCAGATCTGGAGGAGGATACTCTTTCTGTATTGCCAACACCCACTCCAGCGAAGCCAAATTAACACTTCACAAGTTGTTTCAACACCAACGCACTCCCACTAGCATATATACACCATGGAAAGCAGCAGTTTAAAGCAGACTCTAGAAAACACATCCTCTGGTCACAGGACTTACTAACTGGAGGCTAGCAACAGGACTTTAGTTTTAGCCCCTCAAAATCTAGTTGGAATTTTCAGAAAAAAAATCCTAGTCATTTGGGAATGACATTTCTCAGTTCTCCCTTCTGAAGAGGGAATTCCAAAGGTATGTGCCTGTCTTTACCTCAATAATTTCATCTTTAGCTGCAAGCTGCAAGCTTGTTTTCAGATGTTTCTTTATCAAGATAACATGCGGCTCATCAACATAGGACACGTATACCACCTGTGCAGCAAAAGAAATGAGCATCATCAACTGGAGCAGTTACGTAGAGAACTGGGGACAAATATAGCATAGATTTGACTTTAGGGCCTAAGTTCTGCAGTCTGTGCTCAGATAACAATCCCATGCTGCTGCATGTTGCAAGTGCAGATATTTCCAGTATCTGGGACAGTAAGGACACAGGGAGCAGAGGGGACAGTCAGAGGGAACAGGAAGAGAAGGTATAGAACTATCTGCAGGAGTGAGACTGTCCAGGGTCTTTAGGCACTCTCCTCTTCACCCTTCTTTAAAAATGCACATCTAAAACTTTAAGGGGCAGTAAATTCAGTCAAGGGAAGTAGCCATTAGCATTTTGAAAAAAAGAAGCAACTGAAGTTGGCAAGGAGGTGGCTTTGGGCAATGCCCTCCCCGACAGAGGAGGTTTTGCCATGCCAAAGATCTTTGTGTAGAGCCCACTCCCCCTGTGCAGCACGTGCAGTGTATAGCTCCATGGGAGCTTCCTGTAGGTTCTCTGGATGTTGGTATGAAAAGAAGGTGGCAGTTCCCTTTGCCAGTTCCTTGCTTCACTGCATCATGCAATCCCTCTCACAAAACTCCCTGATCTCCCAAACCTATAACCACAGAACAGATGCAGGGTGCTGGAGAACAAGAGAGTGAAGCAGGAACGAACCACCCAGCATTCATGAACAGTCTGGTCTGCTGCGTTTTTGTATCTACAGAGCAGCAATTTGCATTCCTTACCTGCTTTGGATTCAGTACAGTCTCATACTTCCTTCTGAAGTGATATTCCTTGACAGGTGATTTGCAGCAGCTGCAGCAACTATATAAACTAATATATAAATCGATGACAAATGCAGCCTGCATATGAAAGAAAAAAAAGTGATGATTCCATTTTCTTAATGAGATCATTTGACAGGAAGTGGCTCCATAAACATGAAATAAAATAAAATAAAATAAAATAAAATAAAATAAAATAAAATAAAATAAAATAAAATAAAATAAAATAAAATAAAATAAATCTCTCACCAAGCCAAAATAGGAGATCATGGACCCAATGTATGTCACAAGTTCAATGATGTCAAATTTTCCAGCCTTAAACAAAGCAGAAGGGAGTAACCGGAAAGCAATATCTTGGGCCATTCACTCAACTTAATGGCATTTCTCTTTTAGTCCCTTTACAGTGATTCATCCAATCAATCCCAAAATTTCATAGACTATCTCAGACACTTAGCAGGGGAGAACAAACAAATTGAGAGAGGAACAGTGGGGACACACAGGGTTTATGAAGGTCAAGACGTGTGTTAGTGTCTCAGTCTCAACAACAGTTCAGCCTCACTCACAGCCTTGCCATTTCACCCTCAGCTTTGCTCTCCTATGCTTCTAATTTCAGTGTAGACCTAGTGACACAACATGACTTCCACTCCAGAATGATGGACAGGAGACAGAAAAGAGGAATATAGTGGGAGTGGGGCTAAATAAATAGCAAGTTTTCTTCTCCTCCCTGAGGAAAAGGAATTGTATTAACCGTGCCAAAGACAAGGATGTCAAACCGTATTCCATAGACTTTGATAAGGGTTCGCTGTTCCTCCCCATCGTGCAGCTTGTAGTACCTTGCAAATCTGTAAAAGAACAAATGTAGATCTGTGCAGCTTATCTGGGGAATATAATGCCACAATGCTGGAGGAAACAAAAGAGCAGGGTAACTTCTGCCTTCTTCCTCCAAGGCTGCCCTTTCAGCCTTCTGAAATGAAGGTGCCAAGGTCAGCCTGATGAACAATATTTTGCCCAGCACTTGACCTGGCAACCTAAATAAATCAATACACGTATATAGATGGTAACAACTTAAAAATCCAGCCAATGTCCAATGAGTGTTTTAATGACTTAACTCAAATTTGAACATGAAGCTGCACAAAGACGTTCAGCTACAGATAAAGCAGAAGGAAAACCCTACTTAGGATATGTGAGGAGCTGACAATGAGAAGAGTGTCCATACTCTGAGGATTTTAATACCGTATTATCTGAGACCAATTCTGAGCTCCTGGTGACACTTTAGCAGGGTGCATATCAGTCATTTCCTACACTTTGAGCAGTGAAGAGTAGCAAGGATCATGGGGGCCTTTACTGAGTTCCAAATACATGATCCTGCTGAATTCTCAAATACATAGCTCATATCAACATATCAGTCAGTCAACAGAGTCACAGAGCATGGAACAAATAGATCTTTTCAAATCTGACACTGAAAAACTAGCAGTACAGGCAAGATTAAACTGAAAGACTTACTAAAATTCGTATTCTGAAAACCCATATGCCTTCTGCTTCAGATGTGCTGTCAGGACTTAAAGTGCTATATTGTTCTTAACTAGTTTACTTGAGTAATCTCTAAATCATGTTCTCTTTCATTTAGATAAGTTAGTCCAACTGAAATTTACTTAGCAGAAGGGACAGAAGGTCAGTTCCAAGGGCAGTGGGTACTCAGAGATCACTCTGTCATTACTAATGAAAATTTGTTTTAGGGCTGGATGTCTGTTCAAGTACCAAGAGTAGAATGTGTTTAATATGATATCTGGCCTAAATGCCAACAGCTCAGTTCAGTGTTTCCAGTTAGCTCATTCAGAGGATAGAGATTTCTAAGGAAAAATATTTTTTCCTCCTTTCCTCTTTGGGTTCAGCCCCTCCTGCTCTGCTTTGCCATCTTGATGCTAATAAACTAGCCCAGAGGAAGTTTTTACTTGATTCCACTCTCTCCTGCACATTTCTTCCTCCAAAGTCCTGCCAATCTGGCAGACTTTTAGAGTGCTTTTAATCAGTGTTCCCCAGATTGTGTGATCATTTACTTCCCATTCACTGAGATCTGATTTGCATTCTCTGAAGGCAGTGAGTCACTCAGAATAACACCGTGTAATGTATTCTGCTTTCTTCTTGCTTGCACAGACACCAAAAGTCCTCTTATCTTGTGCTGGAGCGTTCCACAGTATGCGGCCATGGCATATTTTGCCATCTAGCTCTTAGCCTCTGAAGCCTGCAGCTCTATTAGGTTTTATTTTAAGGCATTTCTAACATTTTCAAAATCAGAGGTTTTCTATAGCCTCTGAGGGAGAGGTTATTTCAAATTTGCTCTTGATGGCACAGAAGCTTTCTCTTCTTTAACAGCTTTGTGCTTAGAGCTGACCTGTTAAGAGCTTTCTTGATGGTTTACTGGGGCTTTGCTCCCTTGCATCTCAGGGAAGTCTTTTCATTTAGGAGGATAAAGCCTGTTTTTATTTAAATCTATCACAAAATCCCCTTTGGAATTCAGCTGAAATCCATAGGGCTCCAGGTAGGCAGAGCTGCAACCTACCAAAGGAGTTTTCCTGACTTGCAGCTGGACTGCATGGGAATCAGCGTTCTATACATGCCCCATTTCTTACACTCTTCTCCAAATTTTTCTTCTTTTGCTACTTATCTCTGTTAGCTTTAGGAGACTGGGCTGGATGGACTTCTGCTCTGATACTAATTTGCATTCTTATGACATGTCACACATGACAAAAAAGCTTTCTTGAAATATATTCATTGTAGTATCAGTTCTAGCTCTCCTCCCCTTATTCATGTGTATAGTTCTACTGAAATCAGCGCTTCTGTTTATACAAGTTTGCACACACCAACTCAACAATGTGGCAGAGGTCACGCATGCTTTTCTTTTTTAAAGAGTATTATAACCAAACTATTAATGAATCTTCAATTTTCACAGTGTTCACTTTTTAACTTGGTACACAGACCACCTCCACTGCTTTTTTGGGGAACAAGGGAGGATGACTTCTCTTTGCCAATAAAATCACTCGATTAAAACACTAACCGACCTCAAGACTACTGCATTGTCTTCCTCCAAAAGCCTTCTTATAAATCCCCTTTGCCTACAAAAGTCTAGTCAACAGCAAGGTTGCTGGCCTTAGTGTCTCAGTATTGTCTCACTTTTTCCTTGTGATCTCCCCATCACCTGTCTGTGGTTGTCAGCTCTCAGCAGGGAACACTCTTTCTTTGAACAGCTCCAGCAGAGTGCAGCTTTGGAGTACAATGGCAGCTCCTAGACATTTACAGCACTCCTGCTAGTACCACAAATTTGTGCAAATCCACAACATAATACTAATCATGGCACGAGTCAAAAAAAGAGTAAGTATTACACAAGAGTTTCGACCTAGATCTGAAGGACAACTTTAGTTTTAAATATGCTGATATGCATTTGATAAACTGTGTAACTATATTAAAACTGGAGTCAAATCAAGATTTTATGTCAAAACCTCTTGAAAATCTACTATATGCACACAGAACCAAAATCTGTATTTTGCTTTTGAATAAATCTTGATTTAGTGAAATGTAGAGCTTCCCAGATGGAATAAAAACACGTTGTTAATATATTTGTGTTAATTGTCTTGGGAAACTCCCAAATTTAGGTAATTTCAAGCTTCTATTGCCATATGGTGGAATCTGCTGAAACTATTCTCTGTGTTACCTCCCAAAATACTTTTGTGAAATTTTTAGGCCTTTCAATACAGAAATAAAATATCCTACAATACAAGTAAGTTCATTTAGAAAATGATCATGATAATACATTTATACAACTGCAGGTTAAGCACATGACTACCAGAGTGCAGAAGAAGAATCAAATGTCTGTTGTTCCAGGTCCTAATTTCCCACACATTATCACTTCTCTACTTCAGCTCAGATAACATGGTACTTGTTTCATACAACATTTTTTACCTGAAGTTGAAACCAGGATATTTGCATGTTGTTTTGTCAGTAAGGCTTCGAAAACCATACTTCGGACTGCAGTGGTAAAACCATTTGTCCAAGTTACAGTCCCAGTTAATCTCAATGCCAATGATTCCCCCCTGGAAATAGAAACAGAAAGTAAGGTTAGGGCCTAGCGCTGCGATTGTTGCTTTTGCAGATTGCTGTTAAAGTTAGTAGACATTTGAGGGAGGCCAAGGGCAGGGACACATCTTGGGATACACATTAACATGTAAGCTACATTTGCCCACCAAGCAGTCTTCTATGAAAGGGACTTAATTACTGCACAGGTGAGCTAGAAGGAAGAACTCATTCAAGCCCTTCCTGTTTTCTATTTTTCTTTGTCTTCATAGTACAAGTGTAGATGTAGCTCTCTTCTACTTTAAACTAAATATACACTCAAACCAAAATGCCAAGTGTAAACCTACATTTTGTAGGCTTCCTATCCAAATCTTTCATCTTGAATGCCCTTGTGAATCAATAAATCTAGCTCAGTTTATAACTCTGGGCAGGACACTTTGTTTCTTCTTCTATTCTACCCTTCAATTAATATAAACTTTCTTCAGATATGGATGGATACGGTGTTAAGGGCATTTGGCTCAATGACATAAAGAACAGAGTGAAAATGTAATGGCAAAAATCAGAGGGTTTTGACCCTGAATATAAGCTGTCATTTGTGCCAGACTGACTTTTGGATGACTCTTTCCACCTGCAACAGAATTAGGATGTGCTTTAACAGAGTCAAAAGCTGAGCGAAAGTACATGAGTGACAGTCTTGTATAGTACCTGTTTAAGTGCTACAGAAATACAAACTAAATATTATCAGTTCAGTCAATATAGGTCCCATCCTGTGAGAAACTGAGCACATTTAATTCTTGGAAGTTGAGGTTATTTTGCATCTCATATGATCGGTTTCTAAACCTAGAATAATTCCATTATATGGCAGTCAGTGAAACATACAAAAAGACACATAAGAAAACGTTTTAACAGTGAGCATAAAGCAAATGTAGTATCACAGACCTCAACTGCCACCTCAGAAAAATTCTCATTTGCTGCCTGAAGAATATCTCCCAGACGGAAAATTGGACAGAGCGGAGAAGTTATCTTGTTGAATGTGCAGGAAGTATTGAAATTCGGTGGAATATTTTGTCTGCGAAGAACAAACACAGTTGCTTATACTTAAAAACGAAAGCTGAAACTCTTTACTGAACAGCAGCTATCAATACAGCCAAGGGACTTCACTCTTGTTAACCTATGTTAAATATGCTCAGGTTGTAAAAATATAAGCTTTTGTTTTTGTAGCTACCAGATCTATACTTCTCAAACAGGGATCTAAGAATCAGATAAATTCTTTGCTCTTTGGATGGATGTTATTACCAGCGAAATTTTACCTATGTAAAACAAATACTTCCACATTACAACCCGAACTACACATCCCATGCTGTGTTTCAGCGATTTTACTGCAACACACACCAGTGTATCTGAATGAACAATTCTGTTGTCCAGTGCATTAAAAGAAATAGAGCTATGCTAGGAAGCTGTGTTCCCAAGCTCTCCCTACTTTTCTTGGTTCCCGAAGGATTAATAGGGCAACTTCTACCATAGAAACTTGGTATTTGTCACTTGGGTAGATAAAGCCCTGAATACATAGTCTTTTTGAGTAAAGCAGGTGCCACTTTATACAATCCTTTTTCAGAACATAACCACTTGTTCTTCAGAAAACATGGAGGAATGTTGGCACTTACTTGGTGTAATTAAATTTTGGGAAGTGAATATTGTTCTTTATTAGTACTGTGAAGTCTTCAGAACTCTTTAGAACAGCGGGCCTAAAAGAAACATACCACACATAATTAAATCAATTAACTTCTTTTACTTAAATACATCAATTAATATTATGCTACTTCACAATTACCTGGAAAACTGTTAGTAGGAGGAATATGTTGCTAAGAATAACAGACTGAAAAGCAAGGAGTTAGATGGCTCAAAGGATCAAGAAAAGTATACACAGTTTTCTTTGTTTTAGTTATAAATTGTTCTCTCTCTCTTTCACACTTGTTTGTGTGGGCTGATCCTACCTCGAATTCCTATACACTTCTGAAATATGATTTCAGGAGCTTTCTCATGTAAATTTTGCTACAAAACAGTAGTAAGAAAATTCACTATTTGACAGATGATGATTTATGCATGACTAATAGGCAGTTTCACTGCTTGTTCCCATAAAACCATTTATGCTAGAGCTGAACAGCCACATTCCTGTTCCTAAAGGAGGTCTCTAGAAGTCAGGAGTCAACCACATCACCAAAGTTGGTCGATCCTTCCTATCACATACAGTTTCAGGACTTCTCCTGCAGATCCTGAGAAGACAGTGGTTTGTGTCACTAATATGCAAGCCCAATGCAAGCACCATGGAAAGCAGGCAGCAAGTCCTACCCTTCTTCAGAAAAGTGATTTCTCTGAAGTTAATGCAGCCAGATAGAAGGAAGTTTCCCAGAAGTTGCCAGCTAGATAATGTCAGCCTAAACCATGTGAGACAATCTCTGCTATGCCCCAGTAAAAGATTTCTAGTATTGGTTGTCTAGCACTGGGGTTATGCCGAACTGGATTACTGGCAAAGATATTACAGCTCTCCTATTCAGTTTTAAATATTCCTGGCCCGTTTTTAAATTTCCCTGAAGATAGCCATTCCAAGGGGGTAAACCCAAGTCTTTGAAATAGTCATTCATATAAAGGACAGTGCTTTTAAGCATGGAATATTTTCCCCATCGTATCATTGTATTTTGAACAGTATCTCTGCATCAGAGACCTGTGAAGACAAGAAACACATTAGTTGGGTGACACAGTGTCCATGAGGGACTTTTCAGAGTGTCTCCTAAACAAGGTCAATGAACAGGAGTTGTGGATGCTACTTGGACATCAGAGCTTCTGACGAGTTTCACTGTGTAACAGTCAAGATAAGAATAATGTATGTTAACTGTTAAAGAACTAAAAATAGATGAACCCATAATGTGAAACCGTCTACAATTCAGCCATTGGGAGGCATCTGGAAACTGATCCAAAGCTCTTTTGAAAAAGTGTTTGTAAACATCTGTCCTTCAGCTAGCTAATCTGAGAACACTGCCCTGCTTCCGACAGAACTGAACAATCAAAAATGGAAGATTCTTCTTGCCAACATGCGATTGTTGCATTGTTCAGCTCCAGCCATCACTAACAGGAAGGAAAAGGACGCTTCCTGCATAGTTCATGAAACTTATCTTTTACATGAATTTTCACCATAAAGACAATCATGGGTGTAACCAAAAACCAACATTGCTGCCCTAGTACCTCAAATGGATGGCAAAGTTCCCAGGCTCTGACCTTGGATTTATGTATCACTCTGGTAAACACTCAGTTTTGCCACTTAGTAATTCTCAAATTTTTCCTTGCCTGTGGAACTTGTGAAGAATCTTTATACATCATTTGCCAGTTTGGATCGAACCTGTCCTCCATGATTTTTGGTCCTTGCTAATGACCAGCTACTACTTTAGAGGAAGTTTAGCAAACACAACAAAATGTGTCAACTGTGCAACGTAACTAAGAGCAAAATCCTTTCTATAACACACACAGCAATAAGCTTGCATAGCATGATATTTAAAAATGATTGGCAGTCACTGAGATGTTATCAAAACAAAACCTAAGATTTCGTTTGCTCAGAAAGTTCATGTGTATTTTCCCAGGATGCTGTAAGAACAACTACGGCCTTCTTGTTATTGGACAAAGCCTATTTTTGGATCACAACTCTGCCCAGAAGAAGGGAATGGAAATTCCTTTAATGAACTGAAAAAAATCAGCAGAAGGAGTAACTGCAGGAGGCAGGATGCATAGTGGGCTCTGGAGGGGACCTGGGAGGGGAAAAATTGCTCAACCTCTATCAAAAACTTTGAATTGGGGAAAAGAAGGGATTTATACACAGAATCATGCCTGTGTCTTTTATAAACAATGAGTTAATAAAAGCAGTGATTGTCCTGGTGTCTTATGCGTGTTGCTCAAAAGCTGTTAGAGGCTTGGGATTGAGAGAAGCTGAAACTTATGAGTCCTTGCTTCTCTTGCAGAGTAATATCCATCACAATTTCAGTTGAAATCAAAACTTTTTTTTATAAAAGTTTTTCATCATTTGGCTGGTACAGAGAAGAACTGGCAGATTTACATCTTAGGACACTGTGTAGTGTTAGAGGAAACATTGCCACAGCACCTCTCCACCTGCGTCCTCCTCTAGGTTACAGTAGCATTGTTCCCTGCAGTCTTTTTCCTAGAGTTTTCTTTAGTTCGGTATTACATACTGCCAATACTGAGGTTTTCATTATCTATCTAGAGAGGCTCAAGAGGCTGTTCTTCAATCTAGAGTGGACCTCTCCCCGCCCAGTACCACCCTGCAGTACAATGTGCAGACAACAAATCTAGCACTACTGTTCTGGAGATGGAAGCAGCCTTGCTGTGATAAATGAACCCGCGCAGAGTTTCTACATCACAGAGCTCTGAACCTTGTAAAAGAGAAGCCAGAGTTAGCAAATTTTTTATTTCTGCATTTTCCTTGACGTCTGCGTTAATGACCCAAATGCCTCTAGTGAATTAAAGATGAGTTTGTGACATCTAAAACTGTTTATATGGCAGCTGGCTGATGATACAAACTGGAAGCTATGACTTCACTGCAGAATCATACAACAGGACAGATCATTACAAGTAAGCTACAGTTTCTTAAATATAATGAGTGTTAACAGTATGGCTAGGAGGGAAATAGTGGTTTTACATACATGAGAACTGCATGTAACAAGACGAAGGCTGATTATCCCAAAATTTCACAACTTTGACAAAGTAAACCCTTGTTTTCACGTAAAAAAATGCAAATACCTCTTTTACTTACACAGGGGCAGTTTTCTCAGATTCCACAGGGCACCATGCCATGACCTCACAGGTTTTAGTAGTTGCATTGTAATTCACACATCTTCCTGTTCGAATTCCTGTAGAGAAGAGAAACAAACTCTTATTGAGCAGAGACAGGAGTTTTGAGCCATTTAAAGACATTTTCAAAATGTTATTGAATCCCTTCTCAAATATACGGCAGAAAGGTTGTCAGTTTAGATTACTGCAGCTTTCTATAAGAGGAAGCTGCAGAAGAGTTACCCAAACCACACTCCTGCCACACCTTTCAACCATTTGTTTGTTTAACAGTGCATGTTATTGTTTGGGCTGAGGGTGAAGTAATTTCCCTCACAGTTTTACACGGAGTTATCGCAACTGAGTCTTGAGATAAATCAAGAAAATCACAGTTTCACTCCAAGTTTAATTCAACTAGAATTAAACACGGATATAAAGTTGGGGGAAAACCTTAATTCTTCCTTCACTTCTGGAAGTCAGCATTTTCTGTGAACACCCATTTTTTACCAGGGAAAGTGATAATCCAGCCAGCAGCCCAAATTCACTGAATCCTCGCACTAGAGAACTCACCTAGCCAAAGAAAACAGTATGATGTCCTTTAGACAACTTCTGTGGTCCTCAAGACGGGATTTAAGTCCTTTGACTTATTCTGAGGACTACTTAGTCATCTCAGTGGTGTTACAGACCCTTCAAATGGAACACTGGCTGAGCAGCCACTAAATTCAATGGGGGCAACTGTGAGATTGGGTCTCATTCATACCATAGCATATACCCGCCTTCACATTTTCTCTTCCTCTGCTTCCTCTCTATTTTACCTTTTAGTAAGGGTACACATGAGCTGACAAAAACTCTGTTTTGTGATTTTGAACTTAAATTCTCAGATATCTCTTAGGGCTCTACACCACTCTACTGTAAAGCCTCTTCTTGCACAGTCTGCGCTAGTCAACAATGCAATAGAAGACGGTACCCACAAATGGTATTTCAGTCTGAAAATGGCATTCATATACCATCATGCTTGTGGTCCACACTCCCTTTTCTGCAGGACATGTCTGAAGAGCAGAGAGCTTTGGTACTTGGATACTGAAAAAAAAACAATGTAAAAGAGAAATATAAATATCTTCCACTCCATAATTAAGTAAAAAGTCTTTCTCAGCTTCAGTGTAAAAATATCAAATAATAAGAAAAAATGGCAATGCAGAGCAAGTGTAACCCTTACTAATCAGTGGGCTTATGAGGAGATAAAGGCTGAGCTACATGCAAAAACAAAAAAGCCCTTCTCTTGCTTACAGTAACATTTTCCCTTATTATTTATGTCCTTTCCCATTTTCCATACTCTCCTCTATACTATGGAGCACAGTAAATCTAATATCAGACTATTTAATTCTTTGTTTTCTAAGACCCCCTCATACTTAGGCAGTAAAAGTTGGCTTGTTTTGGGGGACTACTCTGCAAGGTTTCACTTCTAGGCCAGCCAGATGAAAAAAGAGGAGAGCTGCAGCTGACTGTCAGGTTTGACCTACAGAAGGGAAGGAAAGGGACATACAGGCATAAGCAAGAGTAATATTAAAAGCACCATACTAGCAGAAAAACTGGTAGCAATTCTTTAACTCCATCATTCCTCCAGATTTTTATCAAGAGCGGCAGCAATGCCAGAGAAGCAGCACAGCAATCGCTGGCCTGAATGCCACCACTTCCTGAAAATGACGCAGGTAAATTTAGCTACAAGGTCTTTGGTGCGAGGTACAGTCACAACTGCCAACTGATTCCCTGAGAAACACAAAAGTGTAGAAAAGAAAAGGAACAATTAAACTATATCTTGTGTGTAGCTACTGAGAGAAAGAGGAGCAGTATTTGCCTGTGCAGGACTGCTTGAAGGACCATCCACTTTTTAGGGTCAACATTAATGTTTGCTGTAACTATTGGCAATTTGCATTGGAGACTGTCATCTCAAGTATAAATTACAAAACACATTTACCTCAGGGCACCTCCTCTGAAGCTGATTCTCTGTCATAATGACGTTGGTTGTCACAAAAAAGGAGTCTATTCCCTATATGGAGAAAAGAATACAAATCTGAATGAAAAAAATCACATATTTGATTCAGATCTCAGTCATTTCAGAATGTCACCTGGAAAGACAATGAGGCTGGTTATGCTCTACCTCCCATTGACAGACATTCAAATTCTACCAGGCTCAGACTGGGGAAGGCCAGGGGCATCATCAGGATAGGAATGAGCAGCCAGGGACAAAAAGACACCGATTTCCTTAACCCTTGGTTACAACCAAGAAAGACACATCACCTGATGCACTAGCATTAATAACACTAGTCTGTTAAATACAGCTATACTGGAGTGAATCTGTTCCTAGCTTTGTGATTACTAAAATACTAAATTGCATGCAAAAATTGTGTAACAAATAGCACTACAGAAATCTCACAAAGGGGGATTATTTTTTTTTCTTATATTAGAGGTAGAAGGGGAGACTGGGTTTCAAACATTGCTATCTCAAGTCTCCTTTAATGTTGCTGCTCATCTCAGCCCGTATAATTATCTCTTGCCCTGATACAGTAAAAACATTGAATGAGCGTATATAGAGACACATCAAAAAAGCAACTAGATGTATCAATGGAAGTAAAATATTGCACTGACATTAAGTTAAGACTTGCCTGCATCGGTATAGTGTATTCTGCTGTATCCCAGATCCTTTTATCTGTCTGCACTACTCCCTTCACTTTAGTGTGAACGGAGCTGATAATGCTGTCCTTCTCCTGATAGCGTTTGTCAACGATAAGTGTGTAACTGGCCAGAAAAAACAGAAACAACAAATAAAGCCGTAAGAATAAAATGTGTCAGTTTCTCACTGTAAGAGTGTATCTCTCTTAGACAGAGTGCACTGCAAGATAAAAGTCGGATGGACATTTTAAGATAACATGAGTGACTTTTGGTGCGACACAGATGCATATGCTGGACCAAAGTCCTTTCAGTTTCACTTCTGCAACTTTTAGCTTTGTCAGGAATGAACTGAAATATGCAAGAAGAAAATTTATATTTTTCTGTCCTAAATACTACAGACAAGATAAGGTGACATCCTGGGCCTTCAGAAATCATTTGTGAAACACTCACTGTCTGTAAAGGGGTTTGATATCACCCAAAAACGTTCACTCATGATGTGTTACTGTCTACCTAGACTTTGTCCTTTGCTGCCATAGTTGGTAGTGTCCTCTCTAAATCTGGAAAGAATAAATAATTTTTTTTTGAAAATATCTTAAAATACCTATTCTTATTTTCCAGTGACTACTTTTGTGCTTCATATTGATTATTTCAAAAATCTTGGCCCGGCTGCTTTCACCTTCATCATCTCTTCCTTTAAGTTGACAGGAAGTCATTAAGAATCATTTAGCATTTCTTGCTTTTGCAACATGAGATTAACAAATACCACACAATGAACAGATAAAACCATTGACAACTTTGAAAAACTAGTGTATGTTCAGAAGGCACTTTCCACATTATGTAGAAGTCATATAAAAGTTTGCCTAGAGAAATAAGCCTGACACATAGCCATGAACTAGCATCATTTCAGTTTAGCAACAGATCATTCTTGGAAGGGAAAATAGTATTTGAAGTACAGAAATACAAACCAATTGACCAAAGCTCCTTCAATTCCCTGCTACTGCCTGTTTTGTGTTTCAGCCTTTTCCTTCTGGCGAACAATGCTTTGGGATAACTGTGCTGTTGGAAACTGGCAGCAGGAATACAACTCTGAGCAGCAATAGGTGGGCACAGTACCTTAGTAAGGCAACTTGAATTTCCTGCAAGCTTGATTCTCAGTGAGACTGGGATCAGTTTGCTCAATGTCCTGGCTTGCTGCCCTCCCATGAGAATGAAACCAACTCTACAAACTTCAGTATTCCACTTACCCAACATATGCTCCAACAAATATATGAAAGATCCATTTCATACACCCGTATTTAAGACTCTGAAAGCGGATGACTTTTGAAGAGTCGTAGGTACGCAGACTACCACACAGACATTTCAGAGAGCCAAATGCAGCCATTGTCAGCGTTTCCTGTGAAATCTAGGATTTTGAAAACAGCAGCTGCTCTGTGCTGTCTTCTTCCACCCCTGCATCCTTCCCAGGCCACACCACTTAAAGGCATAGTCAAAAATTTCTATGAGTAGGATGCTACTAAGTGAGAAAGTCATAGGCCTTTGAAAGAAAGGCAGTTACTAGAATAAGGACTGTTATTAATCAAAAATACAAACTCAACATAACGAAAAGGGAAGAAGGATACCATATGCTTTTCTTACCTATGAAGAGAGGAAAAGGGACAAACTTTTGTTTTATCTTCATTAAGATCAGGAGAATTCTGCTATGAAACAGTCCAACTCATTTTTTCTGAGAGAAAAACAAGCTCTTTACAGCCACCCACATTTATCTGCAACAAAGAGTTTTCAAAAACAGAAGATTTTTTGAATTCCCTTTGACTGAATATCACAAGTGTACTTTAAATTTCTGAATCCAGACGTTTTTCACAAAGAAAAATCAAAATGTCAGATGCATTAATGCTGCCATTATGTTCCTCAACTACCCTAGCTTTTCATAGCCAAAAAGTTCTGGGCTGGAAAAACCCAAGAGATATTTTCCTGCTAAGTTCTCAAGCCCAACTTGTTGGTGTCTGCTGGGGAATTTGCTTTCACTGAATCAAACCAGACATCCCAGGCATTAATTGAAAGCTTGTGGTTTGCTGAGCAGCTCTTCTGAGGTAGTAAATATTTTCAAGCCCCCTGCTCGGACTCGAAGAAAGACAGAAGGCATTCTGTGTTGCACTGGATAAGACTTCACTCATTTACACTATGTTTAAAAGGGCTGAATCTACAGTGTGAATTCAACATATATATTTCAAAACACTTCAGCAGGAGCAGGATTAGTATTCACATATACATCAAAAGAGTCAGACTACAGGACCATTAGCTCAGGCCACTGATTGTCTCCAAGAATGGCCATAAATTAATGCCTAGAAAAGACTACGAGGATAAAGGAAGCACATATTCCCCCCCCCCCCCCCCCCCCAAAAAAAATCTTTCAGATTCAAAAATCTCCCAGCAACTCAAAGTCATCCTGAGTCAGAGAGGTTTTTTTACACATTCAGTAATCTTTAATAGATTACTCCTCCATGAATTTATCCAGTCTTCTCAGATAAAATTTCAGCACTGAAACATCCTGTAGCAAGGAGTTCCACAGCTAACTATATGCTGAAGCATGAAGAGTTACTTCCTTTGGTCTGTTCACAGAAAGAGCACCAAATTTCACCCTGAAGCCCCTGAGCTGATCACTGAGCATTGCTTCTCACTTTCTGTTGATGGCACTATCTCCTCTCAGTAGTACCGCTTCCAAACACCAGTGCTCAATCTTTCTGCTCCTTCAAAGTCCTCCTGATTGAAGGTCTGAAGATACAGAGAAAAAAGAAAGAAACTACAAATTTTCTGCCACAGGGGTTACTGTGTGGCCTTCATCACATCACTCCCCCTCCCAGTGCCTCTTACTCTCTCTCTAAAACAAGGTGACCATTTACAACCCACTTCCAAGGCATGCTGTGGGTGTATCACTAAGGCTTACAAAAAGAGCTGGGTGGCCTCAGCCTCCACAGAGGCCACCTTGCTGGCTCCCTTGTCCACATTTCAAAGGAGAAGCAAAGAGCTAGAGGTACATCAAGGCGGAGCAGACTGCTCAGACCTGCAATGGGAGAGAAGCAATACAGGAAAACCATGAGGCTCCTGGCCGAGTTGTTCAGGCTCCAGTAAAGCTCTTTTCCTCAACTCAAAAATAAATCCAGCATTAAAAAAAATATAACCTTTCAACTATCTGGCTCCCTAAAAGCTGAGCACTGTGCTGTGACTGCTGCCACTTAGGTTTCCAGGAGAGGGCAGTGCTATATTGATGCATGGACCAATATCTCACCAGGGGACAGTCTCCTTGGGCCTCTGTGCACAGCACTTCAACCTGGTTGCAGCAGCCTCCTCTTGCTCTGAACATTGCACCCGGTGAACAGGAATTCTCTGTAAGGATTCTCTGACAGTCTGAAGCACTGCTGGGGCAACTGCAGAGATGAGTCTAAAAAGACAGAAACCAATGTCACTCTGGCCTTCTCTGAGCTTGACTTTCCACTGCCCAATATTTTGCACCAGTGCAAAGACGGTGCAGTACACTCACAGAATGGATATATGCATGTGACACCCACTTTACATGGGTGCCAATGGCCATGCAAGGAGCAGGGTAACGGTAAAGCAAGTTTTCAAGACACATATGGCCCCAGAAGTTTTTACTTCACATTGCATGGGGCACCATCCTGTTGGATCTCAGAATGGTTTTGTGTCTTTTGCATCAGTTCGTAGGAATAAAAGGGAGTACAACCAGGTGATACAGTCACTACTCCTCTGAGCAGAGCCAGTACACGGCACATACTTTGGCTGCAGCCTCTTTCCTACTCAATAGTATCACACACTAGACAGAAGTGGACAATGTGCTGCAAGCCAACTATTTGCATCTGGCCAAGGGAGCTGGTGTGAGGCCACCATACAACCATGCAAACGCAGGAGATTTAGGTGGGCTATCAGGGTGGGAGATGTAAATCTCAGGCTCAGAGTTCATAAGACAAGAAACTGAGATCAGAATTCAACAGACTCAGATTAAAAGGATCAGGATCCTTTCTCTTGCAACAGAAGACCACATAAAGGCACAAAATAAACAAAGCTGACAAAACAAATATATATATTTTTAATTCTATACTGCTGTAAGTCACCTAGAATGGTACTTATGGGTACAGTCATGACAAAAAAATCAGAACAAGAAGGACTATTTATCTGCCAGTATCATCTTAAATGCTCTAGCACAGAGGAACAAGTCACCTTCTGATACAAACAAGCTTAAGTTTTCAGGATATCAGTGGTCATTCCTTATGTTGTTGCTAACTGCAGTCCCTATTGCTATGGTTGATAGTACTGACACTTCAGTAAATAAGAGGAAATAGCTGATACATAGTGACAGCTGAAAAAGCTGTGATTGGGAAGAACTAGAGGCAGACCTGGGATGCATTTAGGTGCCAGAATAGCCACAAAGAAATTGATTTTTAATATTACTTGGTCAGATAAATACACATAACCCATTACTCATAATGAAAAACAACAGGTCTCTGTCTGCATAAGAAACGCAGATAGAAGTATAATCTTCTCTTCCTAAATGCTCTAGTTTTCACATTAACGTCTTCCATCTGTTTGTGATCTGACCTCAGCAGCTAGGCCAGACACACTCATCTTCTTGCCCATAGATGTTCCCATATAAGGTGATCTCTCTTTGCCCATGGAGAATGATTTGAATTTGCTCAGGTTTCTTTCCACTCTGATTTGCTGGCCTCTATGGTCGAGCTCCCCTCACAGTTTTGCAAGGCAGTAATCCATGCAGCAGTAGCTATAAAGGGAGGAGGAAGTCAGGAGGGAGTAATGAAGCTGTGCCTGCAGATCTGAAGAGCTCTGGATAGTTTATTTGCAGACTCCATTCTCTTTTTCCTTTAGTTGCCTCTGGATGATGCTTTTTCAATAAACAGTTTGCATGAGCCTTTCTTAAGCAATTTAGAACATACCTCAAGTTTATCCCTGCCTTAAACTACAGAGCTGAACTGTCATAATAGCTCTCATGTCATTAGGAAACTTTGAAACACTATTGTCACTCCCCATGCCAGCTAATTTGGGAATTTGGAAAATGTCCCAGAATTATATAACGAATATATATATGAACACTGGTCCCCAATTCTGTAAGACCTGATCCAGATACCACATCAATCCAACTAAGACCACACAGGAAAGGTTGTGCCACAGGATCCTTCATGCTTTCATTGAATCGGGAAGTCCCATGGAGTTGGGCTCTGATGCGTGATTTCACTCCTGCCTTTAATCACCAGAGCTTTCCAACAGGCTTTTGACAGCAGCAAGCCAGAGCACAGCTAGCCCAGTTCTGATGACTTCTGGTCCCCAGGGTCTCCTTCCCCTCTCCGAGTCAGAATGATCAGACCGCCTGTGTTTCCACCAAGACAGAGTAAAATAATCTTTTCCTTTTTTTTTTTTCTTCTTATTATGCTGGCATTTCCTAGGTGTTCAAACACATTTTCTTTCCGTTATCTGTTGCCTCTGTAAAGTTAAGGAGAAAAAAAGAGGGAAAAGGTCCCTTGCTTTTTGGAAGGTGTGGGGACTGAAATAGTCTGATGTGAAGGAGAATCCTAGAGCACCATCCTCCCACTGTATCCAGCTCAGACCTCTCTCCATCCTCAGGGCTGTGAGCACAATCCCTTCTCTCCCTTGTACTGAGAAAATCGTGAGGAAAGGATGTTTATTTGTATTTATAGAAACACTATTTCCCCAGCTTCAGGGAAGTACTGCCCTGGACTCACATGGCTCCACCACTTTTAATTACCTATTAATGCAGTTTGCAGAGAGTAGAACTGGCCCCCAACACCTCCACAGGAAACACTGTTTTCATTTGCTCCCTCTGTATATTCTACATGCTCAAAATACTCATCAAGAGAAAAGAGTGCAATTGATACCAGGAAGGCATGTCAAGGGAAAGTAGATCTCTTCTGGGAACTTGTAGGTAAATATGATTCCTAAAGGTCAGTATACAGACTAAAAGCACAAAGGGAACATGATCTGCTTTTTAAAGTTCAAATCCAGGAGTCAGGAGACTTGGATTACGTTCCTGGCTCTACTACAGCCTCAACACACAATCACAAGCAACTGATCCATCCCCTCTGTGACTTAGTTTACCCAGTTAAAAATTAGGACAGCAACGCAGTACCACTTTTCAGGTTCCCTGTGAAGATCAGAAAATGACCGTTTTGTTTTTCATCCCTCAGAAGAAAGAAAGGAACTAATCTAAGATAGATGCAGTATTTAGAATTGCAAAGTATTACATTTATGATTGCTATTTACTGAGTCAAATTCTGCAGCGATTTACAACATGTGCATTTCAATTGGCTTCAATTTAATATGACTCACTGTGTATTTTAATCCATCATCTGTGGACTCACATGGGATTCTAAGACAATCCAAGAAGCTAACTGAAATGGCAGAGACTCCAAATTCCACCTATTTAAGGTTTAAACATGGGCTTTGAGTGATCTGCAACAGAACAAAACCCTGAAGACTGGAGAGACCAGTTTCATGAACAATTTTCACTTTGATACGTAGCCTATTTTTGACTGGTATTTTTTGAAGCTCCTGTCCTTGTTTCAGATTTAGCATAGCTAGCACTACATACTTATTGCTACTTTGAGTCACATTGACAATTGATGTGCAAGCCCAAGAATATAAATTTGCTTTTTTCCTCTAACAAAGCCTGGACAGAACACTGCCATGCCGACTTCATGTGGATCCCCTGTGCAGTTTTCCATTTCAAAGAACTGAAATAACCATTCACCAGGTTATGCGAACCATGCTTTTTTTTTTTCCTCTCCTTTTTTTAATTCTGTCAAAGACTGCCAGAAATCTTAACTGGGTAACCGCATCAATCTGTTTGTACATCTCCTACACATGTGACGATATCCTCCCCCTTGGGAAACCGTGAAACTAAGTATATACTTTAAATGGTGAATTTCAAACCTATTTCTGTTCTTCCTTGCATCAAGAGCAACCGTACTGCAGCAGAAATCCCACAGCGGAGGCGGCCTGTGCAGTGCTCCCCCCACCCCCGAGGCGGGCACAGCCGGGCTGCCCACACGCACGCCGCACGGACCCTGCCCTTCCTCTCAAGCCCCTCCACGCAGCCAACTACGCCGCCGCGCCGAGCCCCGCGGCGTCCCCCTGCGCGGACCCTCCCCACCCCCGCGCCCGCCGCAGCGGCACCACACCGGGCCGCCTACTCGGGGCCTTGGCACGAAGAAACCGCTGCTGCCGCCCGGCCGCCGTCGCCGACGTGGCGCAGGCGGGAAGGGGCGGCCGGGCAGGCCGGGGAAGCGACGGGGCGGCCTCCCTTCGGGCCGACCCCGCGCGGGGCGGGGAAGGGGCAGCGAGAGGGCGGAGACTCGCGCTCTGTGGGTCGAGGGCCGCGGCCGCACCCCTGTCCCCGTCCCTGCCCCGCTCCCCGCCGGGGCGGCCCCGTGTCTCCACAGCACGGCCCCGCCCCCTCCCTTCCCCGCTCTGCGCACGCGCAAACGCCCCCTCACGCCCGGCCGTTGCGGACCTGCCTCTAGACGAAGCGCGCGGAAGTGACGCCATCTGCCCGGCCTGGCAACCGTTACCCGGGTAACCAGGCGGCGCGGGGGGGAGGGGAGGCGCGGCCCGCGCGGGGTGGGGGGGCCGGCGGGGGCGGCCCCGTGTGTGTGGGGAGGCCGGGCCGGGCCGGGCCAGCAGCGCCGTCGTGTCCCCATCTCCGTACCCGCTGTCGCCGTGAGGGGCTGGGCCCTCCCTCGCAGGCTTTGGGGCGACCCCTGGGCTGAGGGGGCGGCCAGGGCCCCGCCGGGCCCGGGCGCCAGCTCGGGGCCTCTGTGAGGGTGGTGCCTGCCCGGCCGCTCGCTGCCGCCAGCCCCGCCGAGGCCTCTTGGCAGCTCTTCTGTCCCCTCTGCAGGGGGTTTTTCCAGGCCACGAGCATGAGTGACCAAATCAAGTTCATTGTTGAGAAGCTCAATCAGGAGCCCTTCAAGAAGAACTACAATTTAATCTCGTTTGACTCCTTAGAGTCGACGCAGCTGTTGCAGCTGCTCAGTGATGTGCTGGGGGAGATTGACCCAAAGGTAAGGAAGGAGATCAGCGGTGCTCAAACATGGGTGACTGAGAAAGTCTTCTTAAACGGGCTTGCCACAGGAATTGTACAGAATGCTTTTATTTAGAGCCGACTCTGTATATCTTGTGGCATGTTTGGTTTACCAAAATAGCTTGTATGAATCCTCACGGAAATAAATGTGCTTGGCAAGAATCCTCTCTGTCTATATATCTGCTTGTTTTCGAGAAACTAGCAAATGTTTCTTGGGCCAGGGATACTGGATCCTTGTTCCCCGGAGACTAAAGACTAAATTTTTCCTTGGGAATCATGATACAGATCCTAACTTTGTTCATACTGACGATGACTGCATTCTTAAGACAAAAGCCAGGCCATGTCTTGCTCACATATCAAGTGCAGGAATTGGTCAAGAGCTGAACTTCGTGATTCAGCTGTAACGGTGGATATTGACTCCCTCTTGCTTGAGGCTACCAAAGCCGTGTGTAAGATTGGAAGCTATAACTTATACACCTGGGTCTTAGATACATGCACCCTGTCATGCCAGGATTGGTGACTTCCGTACTAAAAGTAATCAGTTTGTCCATATGGATGTGGACCCATTACCAGAAGAATGTATGCCAAAAATTAACACATGAAACATCTCACTGTATTTACATATCATGTATCAAGTGGATGGTGTTTTATGCTATCAGTTAATTAATATGACTTGTAAAAATATTGGTTAACTATTTCTTTTTAACTTTTTAGCATTCTGTTGACATTAGAGAGGAAACGCCAGAACAAACAGCTAAAAGAATGTTGAGTCTTCTTGGTATCCTTAAATACAAACCCCCAGGAAGTATATCAGACTTGTAAGTATCTTTTAGTCTATAAATAATGGTAAAACATATTTATCTTAAAAATAAACTGTGTTGAAATGGCTTGGCAAGCAAAAACCTGTGCATCATCTAAATTTAATATTTTGCTACTTGAAAGATATCATGAACAGTCACTCTTTGTCCAGTCGCCATTTCCTCATTCAAAAAGAAAATGGTCATAATAAATTCCTTCATGTTCTGATTTAACCAAAAATAATTTGGCTTTGTTCTACAGCTTCAACCTCCATTCAGTAGTTGTGTGTATTTTAACTTTTGATTATTCCAGTGATTATTTTTAACGTTTTGAAGACAGTTTCTCTGCTGTCCCCCACAGGATACTTATTATTTGGGGTAGGTGATGCCAGCAGAAGGCTCCGAGATGTTGACTGCCTTTCAGTCATGCACTCCATGCCTGAGACCTGCTACATCAGGTGCTATTGCAGAGTCAGCCAGGAGAGGGTGCCGCATGGCAGGGTCAGTCCCTTCCAGTTCCCTTCCAGAGCAGGCTGACGAGGCTGCATTGCACCCTCCAGTAGCAGATTATAATTCAGAAAACCTACACTCTTCCCCGATTGCCTTTATTCTTGGAGAATATCACAGAAATGGAAGACCCACTGTTGCAGGCTTTAGTCTTTTTATGTGTATGGGCTTGTAGCTGTCTCAAGGTAGAAGAAGCAGGATCATAAATGGCAAACTGGCATCATGAACACTCTCTCTTAATAGCATTAAGAAAGCCATTAGGCAGATAGAGTGGGAATGTCAAAATACTGTAAATTGCTTGTTCCAAGACAATGTTCTTTAGTCTGAGATTTATTGGTAACTGATGTTTGCTTTCTGTTGCTGTTGTATAGGAGTGCATTTCGCCAAGGGTTAGTTACTGGAAGCAAACCTGTAATTCATCCTGTCTTATATTGGCTTCTTCAGAGGACCAATGAACTTAAGAAAAGAGCCTACCTGGCACGTTTCTTAGTAAAACTGGAAGTGCCAGCTGAGTTCCTACAGGATGATACTGTGGCTGAAACCAACAAACAGGTAGCATTTTTTTATGAATATCAACATTTTACATTAATTAATTAAAGTGGCAGTAGGAAGAGGATAAATGAATCAGGGAGTTACTGTTGAAATGGAAATCTTTAAGAGAGTTACATTAAAACCATGTTGGAATCAAGGGTAGGCAAAGATTCACAATAAAAGTATGTTTCTTGAGTACTTTTTTTCAGATAACCCCAAAGTTTTATATTAATACTGCATTTCATTAAAAGATTTTAAAGATGTTAAGTGCTGGGTGCCAAGTGATGTTTGGATCATGTTGACTAAGAGAGCTTTTTGTTTCTTAAGTTTTAAACACTTCTTTTTTCTTGCTGCAAAATATGATATATATATATTTTTAACTTCATAAATTATGAGTTCTAATCAATCCAGGCAACATTGTGACCAAAGGTCATCATCTCCTAATTGTCTGTTTATTGCAAAATATTTTGCTTCTACTGTTTGTATTAGTTTTATCCTACTTCTGCTTCGACCATTTGTTTTTTTATGGATAAGTCAAAATTTTCTTTTTTTTGGGGGACTGACATTCCTACACTTTATATTTTCACTTCTTTTGGGAGCATTAAATGTTGGTCTTAGATAGTCAGACTGAGTGGGTCTGAAATTTAAAGTGAACCAAAGATATATTTTTAGATTTGTATTATCTGAGGTACATATTTACTTAATTTCTACCCATTTTTCTCTGTCTTTGGTTACATATGGTGGCTTGCAAAATTGCAGTGTTTTTGAATGCATTTATTAACATTTAACATTTATTAACTGTGCACCAGCAAAGCTGTATAGGTTGGCTGAAGCTTGACTAATTCTTTTCTTTTTTGTTGCTGCGGACAGTATCTGATTTCTAATTCATAATAACTAAGCAGAAGTAGTAATGAGAGAAGGAGATGTACTTTTCAGTATGTCGCAGTCCCAATATGTATAAATATCCAACTCAGTTATTTCCATTATGTAAGATGTGTTCTTTTTTAGGATTACAGTAATATAACTATCTTATTAAGCTAATACCCTACTGACTAATTCAAAGTAGAAGCTGGAATAATATGGCGCTTTTATGTAATTTAATGTTACTATGCAAATATTTAGATACTAGCAAATTAAAGAATTTAACCTACAGTAATTGGCTAGAGAGGCTTGAAATACTGTATTTTATGAGAAACATTTCAAATATGAGAATTCAGAAATGTTAGAATATGGTCAAGCTTTATCAGGATAGAGTATTAAACTTAAATGTATTTTTCCATGTTATTTAAACACAATACTTGGAAGGGTTGCCACTTGTCCAGTTGTGTTGTGATTTGGACATCAAGTTGGTTGCAGTATATAATTTTAAAAGTAAGCAACTTTAGATATAAATCTAGTTGTCCAGCCTTGAATGCATTGCCCTCAGGTGCCAGGCATCTTTCCCCTGTTGGAACCTGTGGGTTTTCTTTGGTCGTTTGTGTGTATGTCAATTATTTCAGGTAGAGTGTGTACAGATGGGCCAGTTGCACAATGTCTCTTATTCAGTGAAAGTGAAAAACCTTCCCTTTGTTATGATCTGGCAAACCATGCTATGCCTTTGTTCAGTTCTTGCCTTTGGTCTTGAGATTTCATGCCCTGATAAGGGAAAGGCTTAGTGAACTCACCATTTGAAAGAGCTGGAGAATCCACGCAGAGGAAAGCTGTTGGAGATTGACGATCATGAATACTGTTGCTCAGAGACTACATGCTATTTCATTATTTGTTAAAGTACTTAACTTCTATAATGCGTAAGTGACTGAAGGCCACTTGTGTTTTTATTTCTACTTTTCCTTAACACATTCTTCACTATCCAGCCTGTGTGTACATTATAGTACATTTATTTGCCATTTAATCAAGCTCCTTCTCCAGTATTTTATCTTTTTCTCAATCTCAGACTGTGGCCATTTTATTGTTATTCTTTGAATTCATTCCAGCTTGTCAGTATATGCCTCATGCTGAAATGCCCAGAAATGAAGAGAGCATTCTAGATGCTGGTTCCCTGGGGTTTTATAAAATAGGATCAGTGCTTCACTGCTCAGGAATATGTTGTCTTTGTTTGAACTGGCCTCTGCTGTTGCCATTTTGTGCTCATATCAATTGCTTTTTCCAGAAAGTAAAAAAGTACTCGATATTCTGTTTTTAGATTTATCCATCTTACTGAGTGGCTGTTTCTGCAGAAAACTATCTTTCCCTATATCGTAGCTTGCAGTTCTCTGAGTTGAATCTAAATTTGTTTCCTATCCAGATTTCTAAACTCTTTCTGTCCCCTGTTATTTCTCTACCCACACAGACTTTCACACTGCCTCTCAGTTTAAGATTACTGGTGGGCAATTTACTGATGTGGAAGTAGCATACTGTCTACTTCTTTCCAGCTATCAAACTATATATATCAATCTCTGTAATATAGAGATACTGAGGGCACAATTCTGCAGTGGGTCAAGATCCCAGTGCCCAGTTACGATCAAAATGATTTCTTACATGTTAAGTAGTAAAGTGTGCTCTTGGACCACTTTGCAGGGCAGAAGCTCCGTATCCTATAAAATCAAGTCCCTGTGCTTAAATTAAGATTCTTGTGAGATCAAGACATCTTTGTGGGCTGATGAATTTACATATGTGAGGTGCTCAGATTTATAATTAGGGAGAATAATTTGTTAATGTAGCATTGTTCCTTTCAGATAACATCTTATCTTTCTGTTTTGAAAATACATTATGTATTACAAGGGAAGATGTGAAATCAATGAAGAAATGCTGAAACTTCTGAATGTACCTTCAAACAGAAGATAATTCACTGTGGGTTTTTGTGGTTTCCTTTTTTTTTTCTTTATAAGTTGATAAACTTTTGTGATGAAATCTCTCTTTAAATCTTGCGCTCACCATATTTTATATTTATTGTCCTAGTAATAAAGTAACATGTTGGTCTGGAAACCCTTAGGCACAGAGCTCATTTTTCATATGTTTACCTCATTTTATAGTATGAAGAACTTATGGAAGCATTCAAAAACCTACATAAGGAATGTGAACAACTCAAAACATCTGGTTTCTCTACTGCAGAAATAAGAAGGGTAAAAACCTGACAAAATTGTATGACTTTGGTTTAGATTTTTTTGAATGTCTTTTATTTTTGTTGATTTTGTGGACTCATTGCAGTGCATACATTGTAGAGGTCATAACTGAGAGCTGCCTTTCTGAAGCTGTTCTTTGTTGGCAAACAGAGTAGAAAGCCATTGCTCATGCTTACAACTGGGTTTTTTGAAGCAGATGGGTAACAAGGCAGCCAAGACTGTGTTCAGTATGATTTTCAAATATTAGAACTCCCTTTTCCCCATGAACATTAAGTGTTTTAAAACCTTCTGTTTTACTGACAGAGAGTAATAATTTCAGAGGCTGTTGAATGAACTAAGGGCTTAAGTCAACAAAAATGGTGATCTTATGTGGTTGTGATGCTAGGCAAAGAAAATTGCCCTGTTTCATCAAAATATTTAAGCACATATCAGCTTTCCAGTGAGACATATGCGTAAACTAAGAAAATGTTGAGATAGGCCTAAATTTGCATCAGTTATTTCCCTTTCTCTCATCAGTATCAATCTGTGGAGTCCTGCAGTTGTAAGATAGGATCAAAGGAGAAAAATAATCAAATCCATGTTTTAGAACTAGCAGGTGTCTCTTTTAAAACAATTTCAGTGGAAAAAGTGGCAGCAAACAACACTCCTTATGCAACTTAATGCAAAATTGCCTGCCAGGAAGGGAGTAATGATGGTAACATTTAAGAACATATGTTTGACTGCATCAGATGTTGAATTCATGCTGGTTTTGCTTAGTTGTTTGTGTTTGTTTTATTTTAGAGAAATCCACCTGCTTTTATTTTAACTATTCACACTAATACTCAAAGATGCAGATAAAGTATTGTTAGTATAAAGAGAGTGGGAATTTGGGGGGAAGTAAGAAAGAGCAGAGTCTGTAATCTTGGGTGTTCTGATCATAGATCTATGCAATTATAACTATTTCAGTGTACTCAGAGAAGGATTCTGATTTTCATATTAATTTGAACAGAATTTTATCCAATCCATATGCTACTATAAATAAATTAACATTTCTGTATCTGTTTTTGCTGCTTTTCAGGATATCAGTGCAATGGAAGAGGAGAAAGATCAACTCATCAAAAGAGTAGAGCGTCTTAAGAAGAGGGTAATAAGAGAAGTAACACTGTTAAATTTCAGTGTCATAATCCTTGGCTTGCAACTCTGATTTTGGAATGCAAACAAGGATTAAGATAAACATGCTGAATGTCTAGGAAGGAATCAAATAACTAATTGACCCACAGGGAATCTCCCTAGGCATTAGTCCAGAGCTTTTAAGAGTCTTGAGTCCAGTGCTTTGCTGTCATTTCTGAGTAGTAACATGTATGGAAAGGAAGTGCTAAGTGGGCTTGTGAGACATATGATCGCCTTAATGTACTTCTCAACTATTTGACAGTAACATGCACTATTTATCCACTTGCTGTAGGTGGAGACAGTACAAAATCATCAACGAATGCTTGAAATAGCAAGACAGCTTCGCTTAGAGAAAGAGAGAGAAGAATCTTTGGCTCAACAGAAACAAGAACAAAAAAATCAGGTATTGACATGAAAGTATACCCATTAAAATAAATAGTTGTTGACATCTGTTTGGGGATAATGCGTTTAAAGAATAACATCAGAGACAACAGTAGAGAGGTTCTCCCAACCAGAAGATTAAGCACCATTTAAAATAAGAATATCTATGTACATTTTAAAGGAAAAGGCTTGACCCTGAAAGTTTTGAACATCTCATTCAGGATTCTTGGCTGCCTCAGCTGCCACTCTCATCATAGTTAACGGTCCCAGGAAATGTTCCGTGACTTATTGATGTAGTACCCAGAGAGAGATCATTAGCTTTATGATAGTTAGCAAATGCTTCCTTAGCTTGATTTGTATCTCTGTGCATTTGGACTAAGATTTCAGATGGGAAGTAACACAGCAAATACCTCAGCTTTTCACTGTGTTTTGGAGGGGAAGATACGTATTCAGGAGCAACCTGGGGTTTTGGTCTCCAAGTCCGACAAAGATAATATGTCACAGGAAGCGCTGGAAGCAGTTGGCATGCGAATCTAAGGGTGGACTTTTATTCCTGAGACGTGTTGTCAAAACAAGATATTTTTAACAAACTCCAGTGCAATATTATAATATCACACACCACGTTCTATTGATTTCAAATATAACATGAACTTGAAAGGTGTGTTAAAAGGGAAAACCCTAGATTTCTAGTATTGTAGGCTATATCTGGATTTCAAATCAATGTAGATATTACTGGACAGGCTTTCAGCTGCTGGGTCTTGGAATCTAAGTGAGATTACAACTAAAATGAATGTGACGTCCAGCTAATTCCATTTTTTCATACATATCTCTCTAAATCATAGAAATGCTGATCAACTGGGTGTTGTTTGGCAACAAGCTCTCCAGTGTGTTCTCATCTTGGCTCAGCATTAGAACAGTGGATTGCTGTGACAGTTTATACTGCAGTTCTTGAAATGCAGTATAAAGATAGTTACCTACTGTAGTCCTGATTCTAGCAGTCTTCTTTTTGTTCTTATATTTGAGATACTAATATTTTTGGTTAAAAAAATGTTTAATGAATTTCTAGCATAAGGAAAATCTTACCTAGGAGTAGTTCAAGAATAATACTTCCTTTAATTAACTCTGGAAAATATCAAATAAACTCAGGCCAATTGTTGAAAATTTGTTTTGGCATGTTACCTTGTGAATCAGATGATCACCAGATGCTTAAAGCTGCTGGGTTTTGTGTTCAGGATTCTTTTTGATACTCTTTTGTTTTGGTGGTTGTTTGAATATACATGACAAAAAAATGAGCTTATGTATATGTACAATTATCTCTCAAAAGTTGTTCCATGCAGAGCAGAGACTGCAAAGAGTGCAGCTCCAGCTGAAAGAAATGCATCATGCAGTAGTGGATTCAAAACCTGAAAGTAAGTAGTAATCTATAAAGCTTGGAATTTTACATTTCTTCTCCTGTTAGAAATGAAATCAACACTGGATGGCTGTCAATATTACAGTAATACCAAAAAGAGCATATAGGAATTTGAGAGAAGCTGAAGAAAGAAATAACTTACCTTCTAAAGGCACAGGCTGGAGATCCAAAAGCTAGATGTGCTTTGCCACAGAAAGCCAGGGAGATGATCACAAGGGAAGTTCATGAGATAACTTGGTCATGTTTTTGAGGTTCATTTTTTTCTTTTTTAACCTTATAAACAGCTAAATACTAACCAAAATATTCTGCAAGAAAAAACGGTTGGGACTAAAAGGGGTTGGAGAAAGTAGAAGCATTTTATAAAAGACAGACTTCCAATTCAGAAAGCTTTGTCCTGTATTTATAATTGGGAATAGATAAAATGTTGCTTCTTAAATATTCTCAGTAAATGTACAAATACGTTTAACACTGAGATTTATTCATTATAGACTTGCTTTTGTAGTTACCTTCTGTTCATAATATATTTGTTTGAAAAGTTTTAAGACCTGTTTCTCAAAGCAGCATGAGTTGGTATTGCAATTTTGTATGATATCAAAAATAAAGCCACTAACTAATTAAGCTTTTTATATAGACCATGTGTTATAAATATATAGATATACACACACACACACATACATATATATATATATACACACACACACACACACATATATATATATACACACACACATACATACATACACATATTTTTGTGTGTGTGTATATATATATAAAAAAAATAATTTGTTCTCTTGATGTTACATTACAATTGCCAATTACATTACTAATAGCAAGAGTGCTTCTGCTCATTTTCATTGGTTTCTGAATCTGCAAATAACCTCACCAACATGAATTACATTACTTGTGAAGTAAGTTAATACTTTATGATCATTTATAAAAATAGCAAATCGGAAGGCACATCAGTTACAGGATAGATGCAAAGCTAACTATCTGCAAAGGCTACGATTTTACAACATTTAGGTTTCTGATTATTATTTTGAAGGAAACATAGCTAGGAATAGCTTGGAAATTTGACAACAAAAATGGAAGTCAGTTTAGGATTTATTGTTTCTGATGCACGTGACCTTTGGCAAATCACTTAACCCCTTTCAGTTTGTCTCTTGCATTTGGTTATTAGTAACGCATCACAGGCTTTAGGTGTTGTTTACACCATTACTGGGATTGATTTATAGGGAAATACTTTACTGTATGGAGGACTGTAATATCAAGGTATAAGTCTCAGAATGGTCCTCTTCACAAGGCTTTTTCAGTTGCATTCTAACTTGCTGTAGTGAAAAATGCTGTGGAATGATTTTTGTTATCTGTCTGTATTATAGTCATGGTATTACCCATTAAAAAGCAATTTCTATATTCTTGCCATTTTTCTAAGATTTGTGCACTGAGAACTCCTGTTGAGCAGGTTGGACATCAATACACTTAAAAGTTACTTCCCAAACGACAGAATCTGAGTCTTTATAGATTTATATTTAGCAAAGTAAATCAGTGTCCTGCTCTTTCAAGTACATTTGATATTCCAGCTGTATCACAGATCTGTTTTGTCTGTTTCAATATGCCTCAAATCCTTCCTCAGACAGCAGTTGTTTTGAGTTTAGAGGATTTTTTTTCAGTGATCAGCATAATGCATTATCATTACTTCTTAAATTTACATTTAAAAAAAAAAGTATTTCATTTTTTTTAATGTTATGATACTTCCTCAGCTACTGAACCACAAATGGAACTGAAAGAGTATCTGAACTATCTTCTTCACTCAAAGAAACCAGCGATTGATTTTATAACTGTTCCATTCTTGTAGTAGCTGTCAGAGAGAGTTTACGCAGCAAAGCTGTGTCAACATTTCTATTTCAGTTCCTGGGGTATTTTTAAGGCCAATGGAAACTGGATGGATTCAGTTCACAGAAGCCAAGGCAACGTAATAAAAAGTCAGTAAATATGTCATCTATTCATTGAGATGAAAATATAGATAAAGTTAACATACTTAACTTCTTTATCTTGAGCCTTGCATGAAGGGACGAAAAAAGGCGTTCAGATGTTCTGAATAAAAACTTGGAAGCATTACTTCAAAAGACTTGTGTTGAAATTTTGCCCAAATAAAGACTTAGCTTTCTAATTGCTTTTCCTTGTAGTGATTACAAAGATACTACCTATAGTAGCAATTAGAGAATGACAACTGTGTTTTCGAAATAATTGAAATTAGGGGACCTAAATGTATTAAACAGGATTCCATTTATTTTAAAAGCTTTGTTGGTCTATAGTTAGCACAATTTATTTCATTTTAAAAATTCCCTTGGGCTGCAATGCTGTAGCTCAGCTGCCTACTCATATCACTATAACTTTTATGCTGTCAATTCAAAGGCTGTTTGGTAGCTGTGGATTTTCACTGGAAGTTAGATACTTTCCCTTGAAATCATTTCCTCCATTTTGAATACTTCTGGTGTTTTTACTTCCAAAACAAGCTAAAATTATAAAAAATTGTTGTTAATGAGTGGAAGCTTCTTAAGGATGCATACTGATTTGATTACTTCATCCTGTAATTAATTTAGAATGAAGTTTTCTTTATAGAATGTAAGGGAACGCTTTAAGGAATGCAACTAGAACATATTTATGAGTTTTATTAGCCTTCTGTTAGCATCAGTCTGCTTTAGCTGGGCCAGGTAAATGTAGCAAATGTTTAGATTTTTTTTTCTTTTAGCAAGATAATGTGATATTTAGAAGAACTTTTATTGTATCGTGGAAAACAAGTTGGTCATTATGAAATGTTTTGCACGCTAAAATTGATCAAACACTGGTTTCCATACAACACTCCTTCCCTGTTTAAGTTCGTTAGTACTCAGTATGTTGTTTGGCTGCAGAGAGGTGGTTGCTGCAATTAGTACTAACATAAGTGACATGAATTTGCAGTTTCTAATTTTTCATTCCAAATATGAATAGTATTTTTATGGACTCTGACCACTAGCTAGAATAACCTAACTCATACTTTCTCAGCAAGATTGCCGTCTTTTTACTGTGAATATCTCTGCTGGCACAAAAACAAATTGTTAACGCCAAGAAGTGGACTGAATTACTGAAATTCTTGATCTCTGTCCATTGTACAGAACATTGTTGTTCATTTAATTGGCAGAAATACTGAGAAGTGAATAACTAGCTTGAGAATATTGATAGAGAGAATGTGTTAAAATGATTGTTGTTGATAAACAGTGAAATGTCTAATTTATGTACTTCATTAAGTTAATACATTGCAACAGATTTAGAGAAAGGAGGCCTTCAAAGGTACCAGTTAAAGAGGAATTGCTTTATACAGATCTGTTGTGTTGTTCTGTACACTCGATGAAAAATAGCAACTTAGGATGTTATTATTAACATATTTATTTGAAAGAAAACATGAACATTATTCTTTTGTTTGGTTTAAATCTCTTCATTTGATCCACAGAACTGTCTTTCCCTAAAATTGCAAGTTTAAATAATCTCCATCAACACTGCTGAACAGGTTACAAATTGAAGTTATAGATGTGTGTGGTAAAGGAGAGTGGCTTAATTGGAACTTGTTTAATAAAAACTTTTAAAGAAGGAAATAAAATTGCTGTTGATACAAGGTTAGGGGGGAAAACACTTTTAAATTAAGTTGATATCTTTAATGAGAACACAGGTATGGTTGGTAGGATTAATGGTATTGTTATGGTTAACTTTTTAAATCCTTGACTCACTGTTTGCACTCCATTTTGATGAACGAACTAGGGCAGTAAATTTCAGTATGATATATATTAAATGGATTATAAGTAGTTTATTGAACGTTTAAAAATGTAAATTAATGAAGGAGTCTGCACAGAGTAGATATGTCTAATGGGAACCTGCAGAAATCAGCTTTTGGCTCTCTGCTGTTTATTATTTGCATCAGAGACATGAAAGAAAATAGCAAATGATCACTGCTAAAATTGTCAGATGAAATAAAGATTGAGGAAGTAATTGGATAACAAGGAGGACGGACTATTGATTTGCAGGGACCTTAATTGCTTAGTAAGCCAAGCATGAGCCAACAGTATATATTTTAATGAATAGCCAAGTGTGATGCTAGTCCTCTAGGAGTAATATAGTTACAGGATGGAGGACTCATTCTGAAGAACTAACTCTGAAAAACGCTTGTGGATCATGGCAGGAAAGTGGTGGAACTGGAGCTCCTAGTGCAAAACTGCAGCTAAATCTTTTTTGCCGTCCTGGCATTTATTCATAGAAAAAAATGATGGCTTATTTACCTCTGTTTTTAGGGCTGATATATCCCTCACTGCAACAGTGTGTCTATTGTTTAGAAATTCAAGAAGAATGCTGAAAAATTAAAGAGCTTTCAAAGAAGAGCCACAAGAATAATTACAAGCATGGAAAGTATACCTTATAGTGGAAGATTTAGGAAGCTGTTTAGTTTTTCAAAGGAGATGTTGAAGGGATGATTTGATCATAGTCTGGCAGTGTTTGCATGTCTCAGACCTCTGTCTGATATTTGGAAAAGGGAAGTGATGTCACTGGAAGCTGTGGACTGAATCATCTTAATACTCTTAAATTGGGAACAATTGCAGAAAGGCAAGGGAGGACTTTGATATTAAGCAAGTGAATGCCATGTGGAAGCCCATTCTAGAGTTGCTTTTGTCATGGTCTTCCTATGGGATGTTAAACAAAGTGTTGGCAGATAGCCTATAAATGTGTTCTGTTCTTTTTTTTAATCTGTAATTGTAGCAAATGTTTTTGGTATAAATTGCACAATCAGTGGCCTGTAAAGGGGAAAAAAATAGGAATTTAAGTGCAAGGTAAATTAGGCTTTAGATCCATTAGTAGAACTAGGTAGGGAAAGTTGCCTGATTCCTACATGACCAAGTAAGCACTAAGAAACTATCTCCCACTGCTCTCTTTGTAATAATAATAATAAAAAGAGGAATGGAAAACATGAGGAATCACTGTTAATAGCTCTTCACATATAAATACATGGTTGGCAGAAACTGACTAAAATAGGGCAAAGAGCCAGACTTATTGTGCTGCTTACGTATGTAGATTTTGTAACCATAAGTCAATGTTAAAACATTAAAAACAGGATTTTGAAGTGTGTAATGGAAAGATTTAAAGTATGCTTGCTTTGCTTTCCTCTAGCCTGGGAATTTGGAAAAAAAAAAAGTTTTACTGAGAGGGAAAAAAGAAAGAGTTGCCCTGTGTTTGTTTTGTTTTTTAAGCAGTTAAGCAGTAGAAATAGCACTTAGGTAGTTACTTCTCCAAATGTCAAATCCTACAGGAGTAAAAATACATCCGAAAGTATTTAGGAAAGAAGCTATATTAGTCATGAGTGATGCTGACATCATCATGTCTTTCCCCATCACGAAGTCAAGTTTTAACTTGCTTCGTTGCTTGCTGTGCCTTCAAGAGCAAGCATGATTGAGAAACAGTCAGTGTTTAAAAGCTGGTAGCAGCTCTCAGGTTGTCTGAAAAATAAATCCAGACAGTAATCGAGGTTATACCCTGTGAAGTCAATAGGTCTCTGCACTTAGGAAAGCACTTGTTCAGACATGGTAGTTTCCAGAGTTTAGTATCATATGTACAGTAAATTACTTAGGTATGTACAGCTTTATAAAAAAGCTGGAGGAGTACCAGAAGTAAAGTATCGGTTACATATGGTGAATTTTTTTTGCTCTTAAGAGAGGAAACTGGAAAAAAAGAAATTAGTTTGAAAAATTTAAAATATTAACATTTAATATAGCAATAATTTAATTTGTATCATTTTGATTTCCATGCCAAAGTTCTTGATTAGAAATATCAAATTGGTAGTTGTGTTCCTAGTCATTTCTGAGGAGATCGCTCAGCTCATGGTGTATGTGGGAAGCTTTGCTGCATTTGCAGAGGTGATAGATTTAATGAAACGTTTAAACCTAGTCCCTCCTGCCCAGCTCCATAGTGAGCTGAGGAAGGCTGAAGCCAGTTCTTTTGGAAGAAACAAGAGGGAATTCTTACATGTTGATTAATACTCTCTTTGAGTAGATCCGATTCTGGTATCGCAGGGTAGAGCTGTAGTGCCAAGTACATAATGGCTATTGCACGCGGAGTAACCGTGCTCGCCATTCTGAAACCGCTGCTGCTGCTCGTTTGTTTTGCATAAGATGAATGACCTTTCCCTGAAGGGTAAAACATCCTCTCATAGAGTTGTTTTACATAAAAACATAGATCAACAGACTAAACTGCTGGAAAAGAGGAATTCCCACTCATTTTTAGTTTGTGCTGATTTCACTTTGTTAGCAGCAGTGCTTTCCCTAAGGGCTGTTTACTTCCTTCTGTTTCTCGAGGACTTTTCTCAAGACCTTAAAATGTCTTATTACTTCTCTGGCAACCAAAGCAAGTAGCTTTCCTTTCAGTCTGAACTGAGAGCAAAAGGTGAGGGAGATCTTTCAGTACCCTGTTTCTAGAGGTAAATAGCTGCCCTTTCCTAGGCTTCTACTTCGCTTTGTGTGGACCTTCTCCTTTTGTCAGTCAGTGGTATGGTCAGCAGCCTTTTAGCCTGAGACCCCAAACCTCCACTTTGACCTGCATCCTTTACTGTCTCTCTTTTAGCAACATCAACTGTACTCTTGTATCTCTACACAGTAAATGAAAGAGATAGAGGCTTGGAATTTCTTGTTTTTCTTGGCATTTCATGGCAATTCTGTATGCTTAAAAAAAAAAAAGTTCTAAAAAGTACCTGGCTGCTTGCCGTTCTTTTGGTCTGAAGTACTCATTCCCACTTTCATCTGACATACCACTTCCAAACCTCACTGTAGTCCTTGGCGCAGGTGTCTTGGAGGACTAATTACACTACAGTTGCCTGTTGTCAGTTGAAGATTTTGCAATGTATTTTAAATAGTTTGCTGTCCCTCTCCCTGAAAGTGTATAAGCATAAGTGACCTAAGTTGGGCCCTCAGCTTTAAAAACTTCAAAAGACTTTAGTTCACAACAAAAAAAATACCATAGAATCCACTATGTTGATATGTACCTAATGAAATGGCTTTCAATGCCATTCTTTTGTGTAAGGTTTTACTTGTTTACTGATTTAAAGAACTTGTTGAGGAATTAATAACTGTAAAGTTAAAGATAGGTAAGAAAAATAATAATTGTATAGTTAAAGATAGGTAATAGGTGTAATATAGAGTATATTTTTAATATCCAGATTAACAATCTAAATCAAATAACTACCTATTTGTTTTATTTTTGAGAAGAAAACTCAAGCTTAATGTTATTATTGTAATCTAGTGCTAAATAGTTTAAAGTGTTGGTGAAATGAAACCTAACTATTATCTACATTACTCTGTTTAGATACACATTGATTTAATTTATTTTAAGGCTTAATGAAGAAGTTGGAAGAGGAGATAAAGTTCAATTCATACCTGGTTACTGAAAAATTACCTAGAGAGCTTGAAAGTAAGAAGAAATCATTGTATTTCTTACAAAAGGTGGTTGCAGAGCCAGCTATGAGCCAGTCTGATCTCAATGTACTTGAAATCAAGGTAAGTTGACTAGAGTCACACCTAATTTGTGTTCCTTAGCATATGTACATTGTAATTCTCTTATCCTTACTTTACATCCTTGAGAAAATATGTTAGATTACCAAAGGAAATTCCCTTCAGTTGTAAAAGTAAAGAAGACATGCTATTCACTAAATAGAAGCTCTTAGATAAGTAAAAAAAATCTGCCTATCCTCAACTGCTATTTAAAAATTATGTTAACAATTTGCTGTGAACAGAGTGGTGTGAACAGAGATACTAATTTTGCACTGGAGGTTTGATTTTTTTATTCTCTTCAGTTTTAGCTTGTTTTAAACTCTTAAAGAGGCTATGACATCATCAGAGTTTATATCAACGTGTAAAGAGTATTTATACATTGGAGAACAAACTTCTCTGAATAGTGTATCTCAGCAATAGTTTCTCCTGATCAATGTGTGATGGCTGAGAACTCCTTTGTGTTTGGAATAGTTGTGTATCATTGATGTTTTCATTGGTAAGAACAAAGCAAATTTGTGGATCAGATATTTGATTTAATTTTCCTTTTTTTTCCCAGCTATTAAAACCTAATTCTGTTAGAATGAGCGAAATCCTTAATCATAATGTATATCCTAGTTGTATAGGGAAATCTAAACCTAAAAATCTAATAATTATGCTACTGAGCAAGTTTAGGATCTGTTAGACTTTCTGTTTATAGCAAAACATAATTTATAATTGACCAAATGTGTGATTTGTTGCCCCACAAGTATATTTCTAGATTTCATTCAGTGAAGTTTTCATATTTGCATCATCATAATTAAAGATTAAATAAATAATATTATGTTTTGAATTTAGAGGAGCACTGCTTACTAGTATTTCTATTGATTGTGATGAAAGTTTATGAAAATGTTAGCGAGGGTAGGAAGAACAGTTTTGCATACCACTGTGTACGCTGTCAGTCTAAATTCCTCTCTTTCCCTTCCCAGCTGTTTTTTTTTTTTTTTTTTAATATATATTCCCAGGATCTCCAATCATTAATTTGTTGTGAAAGACAGATAAGGAAGAAACAGAGCTTTTGTGATAGATCAGAGAATGATTTACCCATGGGTCTGTTAGAGCTGTCACCCCCCATTCTTCTTGTGTCTGGACAGCAGAGAGGTTCGGCATCTACATCAACATGCTGATAGCCTGAGCGTTCGTTCTCCTAGTGCATGTCACGTTAGTGTAATAAAGAAATGTTTACAGGTTTTCTGGATGTTCCTAGACGGGAATTGGCAGTCAAGTGCCAGCAAGAATATGTTCAAATTTAAGGTTAAGTCTGTTTATCATAAAAGTAAAATCAGTGACAGCCCAAAGCTCTTCTGGGTCCTGGTCATTATATTTGTAAGAATGAAAATATTATTAAACTGTAGATTAGACCTGAAACATTAGGCTAGCTCTGTAATTCAGCCCGTGCCTTCCCAGCATACTTCTAATCAGAACAGTATCTGTGGTTGCAATCATTTCTTCTAGACATAGTTGAAGCCCTGCTTTGCACTGTTCTTTTCCAAGCATATCACTGGTTTGTGCCGGTATTTTAAAGAGAATTGAGATCTTTTATAACCTGTGAGGTTGCCTTTTAATTTGTTATATTTGGGAAGAATATTCATCTTATTATCTAATACAAGCAGGCTGTATACTTGGCTGTTATCACAGCATGGCCTTAGACACCATTCTTTGTAAAGTCAATCTTCTATTTGAATATCTGAAAAGGGAGCTGAGTTGCACTAGGCAAGCTACTATCGTGCATTTTGTAATACATAAAACAAATATTTACAGAAAGGAATCCATAAACCATCTTCAGATTCAGACCTGTTCTACCACTAATAGCTGTGGTAAAAGAAGAGAATTTATTAGATTTTTTTCAGGTATTACAGTACTCTTATATTTGAAATATTTAGCTTTCAAAGCACACAGGTATTACTGGCAGAAACATTAAGGTAATTTCCAGCACTATACCTGCATTATGTTTAAATTCATTGAATTTCAGCACCTATTTATACTGCTTGCTTATCAGCACTTATCTAGCTAGCAGAGAATTAAAGGAAGGTTACTTGGGCTTTTGTTTCCATGGCTGATTAGAGTCCCAGTGTACCATTAAGTCAGGATCAGAAAAGCTGGAAGCAGTGCACTGGTATAGCTGTTTATTAGTTGCCAGATGCAGTAGGCTCTAAAGCTGCAGCTAGAATGAAGATCAAGATTTTAAGAATATGGTCAAACAGCTGCATTTTGTGGCAGTAGAAAGAGTGTATCACAGAGCTGGAAATGGTGATCTGGGAATCTTAAAAGCATTGATGAAATTTGCTGTCACTTAGTTTTAATCTGCTCCTCTTTAAACTGGTGACAAATGGTTGAGTGAAAAAGGATTTTAGCAAATATTGATAAAATTACATTTTCACATAATATATGGCAACATTACCCTTTTTTCTGTCTCTGTGTGCCAATTTACAGGCATTTTCTGTCTGTCTGCACCAGCTCACTTCCTTTTCAGGGCCAACATCATACTTCTGCAGGTCTTATCATAAGGGTGCAGAACTGGAAGTCCAAAAACATAGCCTCTTCCTGGACAATACTGAATGACTCACTGGTTTCTTTGGGTTTGTTTCTCAGTTTTAAAAATGGAACTAGTAATATTTCCTTATAGTTAACATTGTAAACTTGATTTGCCAAGCATTGGATTTTCTTGGAGAAGACAAAGAAATAAAGCTCTATTTCCTTAGTTTTCTACTCTGTCTTCCAGATAAATGAAGTAAATGCACAAATTAATCAGCTTATTGAGAAGAGAATGATGAAATATGAGCCAATTGATAGCAAATTTTCCATGTATCGTCAGCAGGTAAGAAGGAACAAAACATTTCTAAAGCAGAACCAGTAAAGCAATTCTAGTCTTTGAATGTTTTACTTAGTGTTTTTCTTTAATTTATTTAGTATAAACCAGTAGACATAAATAGTAATGGTAGACAAAAAACTGAATAAATAGTATTTGAATATATGTATGCGTAGAGCTTACTCAGTTGCTGATAGGTGTTGTCCTTCAGCTGCATCTCAGTAATTCTGGAATGGTTGTTCTGGAGGAGCTATTTTGGTAAAGCTCCAGCTGTGGACAGATTCTTAAAAGACAGTGTGTGGGCTGACTGCTGCAGTCAGACCTAGATGCAGGGCTCACTTTCAGTTATATTACTTGCTTGTGATTGACCACGTGCTGTTTTCCTGTTACACCTATTAAGAAGGTATTCTTTGCTTTTCATCTTAAGGCCATGAAATAGCCTCTTTATAAAATAGGCTATCTAAGGCTATCTTTATAAAATAGACTATCTTGTTAGTAAACTCACAAGTTATAAAAAGGTTTTGTTTTCAGAGCTTTCACAGAAACACGAATGATTTTTTTTTTCCTAACAACCCATATAGCCCTTAGTTTTATGGAAGCTTTTGTGATAATACTTATGGTTACAGTGAGGGGAAAAAAAAAAGGTTTAGGTAAGATCTATCAGTAAGAGGAAAAGATATGATAAAATGTGTGCTACAGTTCAATTGCAAATGCAATATGAAACACACAATTTTGTTTTATAAGAGATGCATTTTTTCCCTAAAGATTAACCTGCTACATAATGTGCTGGTACAAAAGACTAACTGGCTTGTGATATAGTTATGATGTTCAGTGGATGAAGTGCTCCAGGAATTCAGGTTTCCTTTGTGAGTTGAAAGCATATGGTGGTCTTTGCTTTGTTCTACTAGGGACTGGCTTCTGTTTCACAAAAGAATCGTGTATATTGTAGCACAGTTTGTCGCAGCAGATAACTCACAAAGCAAGAAGCTGAGATGCTACCCTAGGCAGAATTCTCTATTAGATATATTTTTAGAAATAAAGCTGGTCCTTTTAACCCAGTGCAAGAAAGCCATTGTGTAGTTTGCTTCGTTTTTTTCTCAAGTTTTTCCTTTCATAAAAAGAAACCAACTATGTGTCTAAATTCATATATTGTTATTTAAAAAAATTTTAAATAGTATGTTTCAGTAACTATTTTCTTCTGAGCTAATTTAGACTTACATTCCTAACTCCATTAATCTCCCGGTCAAATGTTAGGCACTATTAAATATTCTGCCTGCTAAAAAATATTTTTTATTAAACATTTTATCTTCTAGACTCAAAGAAATGGACTAATCTGTAATCTGCAGTATTTCTATATGTATTGCTTTATTCCTTGTGTTTTAGCTATTTGCTAAGATTTAGTGCCCAGGTTCTGCTGTTAGTACAACATATTTCTGTAGGTTGGAGTAGGTTGGAGTTATAAAAATCTGTATTATGACATTTGTGAAATCTTGGATACCTTTCCAATTAAGCCATGTTGGTATATCCTACATATGCACAAGAAGGGATTAAGTAGATGAAATGGAACAACTAAAATGCATACTCCTTTTTTTTTTCAATGAAAATGAAAAAATGAGATGAAGAAGTGAATATCTAAAATGTAAAATATATCAACATGAATCTGGGGAAGTAAACATATGGGAGAAATCTCAGTTCTGCTAAAGAAAGTTGGGAATTTGCAATCCACTTTAATGAAGCTGTGATTTAACCCACTATATATATATATATATATATAATGCGTAATCATTACTTTTTTCTTTGCAAAGAGACATGCTCACATTTCTTAATGAAAGTCAGTTTCCTATAGGTGAAATATGTTTTCAGTGGTGCCACACAAATTTAATTGATTATATTTTGCTAATGATTAAACAAGGCTGAGCAAGTGCAATTTTTATCTTACTTGTCCATATACATTTCTAATGATCATGCAGGCATCTATAATTTCCCGGAAAAAGGAAGCCAAGGCAGAAGAACTTCAGGCTGCTAAGGAAGAGATGTCAAACACTGAGAGCCAGATGCTACAGAAAACAAATCAGGCCCGTGAGTTAGAAGGCTCTGAAGTTTTGAAAGGGGATGAGGTATGCAAATTAACAGTGTATATGAAAGAGGAGATTCGTAATAGATGGATCAATTCTTGTTTACTTACATTTTTCTGATTAACTTTCTGTGGTAGTAACTGTTTCTACAGTATCTTATCAATTTTTATAGTATGGTGTCAAACTATATGGCCTCGGCATTCCAACAGCCTAGTTGTTGCTTTTCTTATGTACAATAAGTTAGACTTTGACGACAAAAAAGCATATTTGAAAACTGTTTTTGAAGTGCAGATAGCACAATGCTGTCCAGTGCCTTCAAATGCCTTCCAGTATTTATACCTGAAATTATACCTAACAGTTTGCAAAGTATATCAGTACTTGATGTTGATCAGTCTTAACAGTCTAGAGCTTTGAGTCAAAATAATGTTAATATTGTCACAACAGTAAGATAATAAATAATTTTGACAAACTATAAAGGTTATCAAGACTTATGATAACAGGATTTCAAGCAAAAAGCCATGTAGATCAATTTTATTATTAGATGTACAATAAAAATCAACAATATTAGTATCTGTTCTTGTGTGATATGTGATTGAAAAGCAAAATGCCAGCAATTATCAGAAGTTCAGTTAGTTCTGTTGTATTTATTAGACACATAGGATTTTACTCCAAAAATGTTTTCATAGACCATCCTGAAGTTTACCTGTAAGACAGATTTTGACTAGCATAATCAGCTTAGCTCAAGCAAAGTTTTATTTGAAGCTGTACTGATCAAAACAGCTTTTTTTTTGCGAAGAATAAGGCTGCTGGAGCTGGGTAATGATGTGTCTGCAAAATGAGTTGATCTTTCTTAAGAATTTTTCTCTATTTGGGAGAAGCCTGCTGAGTCTATTTACAGGCAGAATCGCTAAAGCAAAGAGTACATCAGCTGCATCGTTGTTTGACTTAGTATATCTTTTTATTCTTTGATATATTCTTTTCATTTGCACTCCCATCATTTGGTAAGACTTACACTCTTTTTCTTTGCCTGTTTCAATGCTTTTTTACATGCTACTCAGTACAGGGAACACCCTTTGTAAAAGGAACTCCCTTCCTGATCCTTTCGGAAAAGCCTGCTCCACAAAAATCAATTTTCTTTTAAAGGAGCCTTACTGAGTAAATCAAGCATGGAAATGTGTATGTGTAGACTCTTGCATAAATGTTCCTGTATAATGTGGAAGACTTATTACTCCAGTGCTGCTCTTCATACTGTCTTCCTTCTTGCCTTTTTCCCCTACTGTAAATCAAGATGAAAACTACAGGTGGAAACAGTAACACAGAGACTTACTGCCCGGGTTGTGTTTACAACAGTTACTGTATCTCGACTCCAGTGAATTACTCATGTTAGCAAGACTTCAGTAAATCTTTGAAGAATTAAGACTTTCAACTTTGATCTGATACTTGTACCGTGACATACCATACTCGTTTACTGTGATCCATAGGTGATAATGTAATAACAAACCACTGGATTAGATTTTTCTCCATGACAGGCTTTTTAACCCCAGTGTGCACCTTGCTAGAGTCTTTGACAGCTTTTTAAATAAACAAAAACAGAAAAAAAAAGCAAGCAAGCAGATGATATGTGGAAATATAATGGGAAAGAAATGTCTAACTAATCAACAGCATTGCATTAGAAAGACAGCAGCGTATGTTTTACATTATCTGTCAATGCACTGTAATGTAAAAGCTGCTTCATATTGTGCCTACTCCTGATAGGGACAACTTGCTCTGATTCATGAACTGTTGGCTAATACAGTAATTCAAGGAGAGCAGGGTAGTAGGGAAAAGTGATTACACAACCTAGTAAGAGGCTTGATAATGAAAAATTCATATTCTTTGTCTGACCAAGGGAAGTGGCTCAAGATGAAAAAAAAAGGAAGAGACCTGTTTTGGACATAACCTACATTCCTTTTATTAAAATGTATTCTGCTTTTGACATTGTAAATCTTTTAAAGTCTTTATTTTGAGGACTGGAGAATAAATGACTGAGCACTTTGAGCAAAACCATCTGCTTAAAATAAGAAGTGTTTGCGTGTCTGTCAAAAAGCATTTCCTATTTTGTAAAATACGCTGTACATTGTCCCAAAGGAGACAATATTAAAAGACTAATGTCCTGTCCCTGTTTATTAATTATACTGTAGTAGTACTCACAGGCATCAGTTTAAAACTGTGAAAGAGTGTTTCTTGTGACTAAAATTGTAGCAAAGGTTTTGGATTTGGTCACTTTATTTTCAAAGGTCTCAGTTTCCTCATCTGTAAAATGGAGATACTGATCCTTAACTTCTTTGTAAATGTCTTGAGCTCTGCTGACAAAAATGTTGCGTAGGAGCTTAGTACCATAATTTACTTACCTCCTTAAAGTAGAGTAGTAGCACATATTACAGAAACAGTTCTGCTTCAGAGACTGTTATGAGAAGACAGGACTAAGAGATAAGACAGATGAGTCTGCGGGAAAGAGGTGCTGAAGCAAAAGTGAAGTGAACAGGTTATCTTTCATCAAGAAAGTCTCTTCATCACTCACCTGGATAACCTTTCAGTCTATGTTTGTTTCTAAGATGATACGCTTTTAAATTTGTATTTGCTGGTTCACTAGCTTTACTCTAGCTGTTACTCTAGCTTTGAGCCAATACCAAAGGAAATCCTCACCAATGTAGCGCACTATTGTAATACGTATGTTCGATGGGAACAGAATGAAGTTGTACATTAAACCCTCGCTTTGCACTTTCTGACAGCCAAGAGCTTCCCTATAGTCTTGTTGCAGTTGTGCACATTTTTCATGTAGTTCCTCCACTTTTCAAAAAGGATGAAAGAAGTGATTTTAATGCAGACTTTTGCTGACTTTTAATCCTGCCATCTTTAGCCTACTGCATTCTACAGTTAAATCAAAGAATTATTTGTCTTCTATACCCAGCATTTCTCATCTTCTCTTTCTGTAGCCCTGCTGTATCCTCTTACATCATGGCACTCACAAGACCTGGCAATCAAAGAATTAATGCTTTCCTAGCTTGTGCTCACATACCGGTATTTGGATCTCCAGTTCAGGTCTTCTTAGCACTTCATTCACCAAAAGGTCAATCTGGCTTATGTTTTTAGGTGTTAGTGTTTTGCTTTCTTCTCAAATCATAAACAGGAATGTTACAGCATTCCAGTCGGTTCAAGAGGTTGTACAGCTAGATAGAACCTAGAAGAAACAGCAGAGATAACCAGTTCATTCTGCACCAAACACAAAATGGTAGGAATAAATTATCTACTTTGAGGATTATGAAATCTTTTTAAGTACTTCAAACAAAAGCGCAATGAACATGGGGCAAAGTTGGCAAGCTCTTAGCTGCAGCTGTCAGATCCTGAAAATTGGGGCATCAAATGTTGACACTTAGAAGGCTAGATGGTTCAATTACAAGTGATCCTAGGTAAAGCTGTGATATTTTTAGCTTTTTACACAGCGCATTGTACTTTTCAGAGTTCAGTGTAGGGCCCCAAGAGCCTATACTTTCCCAGGGCATCAGAGTAGAATAGTATCATAGCTGTGCTTACCTCCAGTAGTTAAAATGAATTTTTTTTTGAGACTGCAGTATAGAAAGTTCTATGCACTTGTTAACACGTAAGAGGTTTGCACATTAGCTTACAGAAAGACTTAGTTTAATTTTTCATACAAATGCTCATCCATTCCTCCCCCCACATAAAACAATATTAAAAATAAACAGATTGATATGCTTTGAAAACAGAAAGCAAGAGGCCTATACCATAGATTTTCTTATCACTTTTCCTCTAAAACTATCAAATGAATTTGCACTCACCAGGAAACAGATACTTAGCAGATAACTAAATAGATGGATTTTTTAAAAAAAGTGGCCATTGAAGAGCTGACAATTCAAACATTAAATGGTTTAAGCCAGGATGCGGGATATTATCGCATCAGTATGCTACTTTCCTCTTTTCATTAACAGCCTGGAAACAGTTATATTCCTTTCTGCCAGAAACTCCTCAAACGAGAAAATAGGAGAGTGGATTACAGTTGAACTGTGAGAACAAAGAACGCAAATCTATAGGATTCTTACAGAAGCCAGGAGCTTTTTACTGCAAGAAGTTAAGCATCATTGAGGCCAAATATATGCAATGATTCAGACATAAAATATAGCTTCACAGAACTGAATGCTCTTTCAGCCCCCACTGGCATGAATAAATCATTAATTTTATTGATCTGTGCATTTTCAGTGATAACTGAAAATGTTTTTTCATTAAAAATATTTTGATTGGTCCAAATTATTAGTAATGGCTACTTCAATATTTCTTTCCTGCCCAGAAGCAGGCATGCTTAGAGAGATATCCTATTCACAGCTAATGAAGAATTTTCCTGATTAATCTGTCTATTGAGCAGATTGTAGGATACTTTAATTTCAATAGACTGAGATAACACTGGTCTTATCTTTTAAAAGTCTGTCCTTCTGTATATGAGTCATTAGTCTTATCCAATAATGGCTGTACTAGCTCAAATCTATAGCGTCTTAGAAAAGATTACTGAAAACTTGTCATGATCAGGAACTTACCTTAACTAAATTTTAATACTTAACTAAATTTTAATACAGTATATATATGTTAATTGGTCTAGCTAGAAAATTACACATCTACTCCTTAATCCTTCATCCAAGAAATAGAGATACTTAAGTAAGACTTGCTGTAATTATTCTGGTTAGGGAAATGATTTCACTGACAAAACTATTTGTTTGGAAGCTTCTTTAGATTTTGTATTTCAGAAAGAAATCTTTTTTTAGTAATTAATACCTTATTTTCTGTAGTGCTTTCATACAAATAATATTTTGTTACTATAAAAATACAAATTAATACAATAATCCACAAAACACTATTTTTAAAGATTGAAACGAAAGTGAAGGATTAATCTGGGATTTGTTCTTTTCTGAAAACAAGCTTATTCAGTTTCTCTGTTAATGATAATCTTGGAATAAGAACCTTGTGAAACTTTCACATGGGGCAAATGTTAATTTTAAGGAAAAGAAATTATGAGTTTATAGTGAAGCATAGGACTAAGTATTAGAGGAGCTGGGCTTTGATCCCAATTCAGCAATGCGCTGAAGCATGTGGTTAACATGCTTACATTCTTTCCTGGAGGGGGGTAAACTACCAGACTATGGTCCTAGAGATGCCATTTTAATAGCTTGATTCAGTTTTGTCATTTAGAATTATAATAGTACTTACCTACCTCACCAAAGTGTTGTAAGACTTAATCAGTTGATATCAATCGCTTGCAGACTATAATAAATGGAGAAGCATAAAGTACTGGTATTGGTGGATTTTTCAATAAAAATGGAACATAATACAGAAAATCCGCCAGGGATGCTTGATACCTGCATGCTTCAGGACAATGTATGATAGTATATGGTTTCATTTACTCTATTTTATAACCTACCTTCCAAGCTTTTCATATTATAGTCACTCATAAAAATAGCCAAGTGGAAAAACATAATATTTCTTTGCTTTCATATTGATAGTTTTTATATCTCGGGGGGCTCTGACTAGACTAGCAAACATGGGTCAAAAAGCCTTTTTACTTTGACTGCTGACTCAGTGCCAGCATTTGGTTCTTGTCCAGTCATTTAATCTTTGAAGCTTAAATAACTATTTGTGTTAAGTTGCTTGAGAAAGAAAAGCTTACTAGTGGACATAGCCTTGAATGGTACGTTACTCTGGGCACTGACAGATCCGTGGGAATTCGGTAGGTTGAGCCTGCTGAGTTTCTACGCAGGGAGCAGTTGACCTCGTCTATGGGAAAATGCTGTTGGTCAAAAATGGGATTCCTTTTGGGTCATTAACTTGAAAGTGATATGGCTAGACATAGTTACTCTTTTCTGAATTATTCATATTATTTAAAAGACCTTTTGCCACAGTAAAATACCGTATTTTATACCATTTTAAGGGCTTGATTTTTCACCCGTGTATTGGTTGGAGCAAGAGATGTTTAAAGCTTCAGAAGTAATGCTTACACAAATGAAAACACTGGTATTTTTCAGCAAGCTTATTTATAATTTTTGAATACTTACGGATTCTCAGCTTTTAGGTTGGAGAAACCTAATTTTGCCGTAAGATCCTTCCAAGCTGCTGATTTAAGTGGCGTTAATAACTCCAGCTCTGAATTTGGCCCTGGATCTAAAAAAGGCTTCACTTAGATTTAGAGGGGCTAATATATGCTGCATTTGGAGTAGATGAAATCTTTTGAAAATTTTGCCGAACTGTTGATTCTTTTTTACAGATATTACCATTTTGCTCTGATTGTTTATATCTTGTTTTATCTTGTTTCCTGCAATATAAGATATGTGAAAACTTAAATTTGCTTTCAAAAAAACAGAGGTTACAAAAGATAGACATGCATCTCCTAAAATGGGTAGGTTTCACTTGTCAGTGTAAGCAGCTTGTAGATAGTTAGTTTTGGATGGAATTTTTATTATATAGTCCTAGCTTAATCAGCTAATAATAGAACATTGGTAGAATCAGTTCTTTAATCAACAAGATCCTTTGATTTCCATTGTAAGATAGATTGTGCTTTGAATATTGAATATGCAAATACTCTACCTCCCACTCAAGCTATTTTCAAAATCTTAGAAGTAGCTATAGAAGTGAGGAGAATAATAGTTTACTTTCTATCCTGGGATAAACTGAGAGAAAATCACTCAGATTTGATAGCTGTATGTGGTCACATACGAACTTCTTTCCTTACATCATTCGTTACTATATTCCACTGGTCTAATGAAATATCCCTGGAATAACTCCGTCGAGACAGGAAACTATGCTTCCCTTAAATTTTCTTCAGTTAGTTGGAGAGAATGTATTTATACTTCTATAGTCTCTTGAAAAATCACAGAATACTTGGAATTGTCTAAGCAAAACAAAAAATGTCTCTTGTACTAACTAAGAGGATATAGTTGAAATTGCTGTGAAAAAAATAATTCATTCTGGTAATAATATATTAAATGCACCAATAATATAACAAAGACAGTATGACTGTAGCGCTGCCTCTGCTGTGCAGAGCTGTGTCTTAGGTGACCTTGTCTATCCTTGTCCTAGGTAATACGCACAATGTAAATGGTATTCCGAAGCCACACATAGTCCAATCTGCATAGAGCACATTGAGTAATTTGTGGGTTTGTTCTTTCACCAAAAACGTTTATAGCTTTTGGCTTTAAAAATAGTTCTGGAGCATAGCAAGAGAGAAGCAGCTTTGGCCTAGATATTGCACAGGATGGCAGATGAACAGGGTTGATTTCATTTTGGGCATTTTGCCCAGGACACTTTTTATAGAACATACAGTTACTCTGGGGGTTCTTAGGCTGTGGTCACATTGAATTTGGGGATTTATTCTTCAGAAGGGAGAGTCACATAATTTTATAAAAAGGAAAATTAATGCAGATTTCAAAATGTAGGTTCTTTCATGCTGGAGTTTCAAATTTGCGTCTGTCTTCGTGGGACTTCTGCTTTCTCCCTGAGGCTGCCTGTTTCAGGCTCATTCTGCACATGCTGATCCCCTCCTTGATAAGGAACATTCCAAAGCCTGTTCTTGCACTACTCACTCTAATAGCTTTTATTTGTTTTGCACCTCTCCATCTGAATACACTTCGTAGCTGTGACTGGCCATTGCCTCTCATCTCTCATGTCAAATATAAGAAGAGCTAAACCTGTCTGACAGATAGAAAAAATTAAGACAAAGAAAAATATCAGTTGTGTGTTTCAACACCTGGTATTTCAGATGTCTTTCAAATTACACAGACACGGATTTCAGATGCAATTAGCAAAGGCTGTTGATCTTTCAGGATGTGAATTATTTTGCTTAGTTTTTAATAAAAATGTAAATTCTCCATTACCTTAGATTTTATGCAAAGTTTGTTTATGACAGTTCTGCACTTCTGCACAAGGACTCTGCTTTTATTTTCCTGTTAAAAAATTAGCCACTAATGTCATTCAGGTCTGCAGGAAGCACTGAAAGAGAACAATAACCTTTAACTATTGAGAGCTAGCATTTAAAAAACAATAATCTTTTCAGATGTTCTCTTCTCCTAATTTTTCTTATCATGCTTCTTGGTCTGCAGAGCTCTTGGGGGCTGACACTGCTGATCTCCTGTTCTGCTGCAAGTGCAAATTACTGTTAAAATAACTTTTATTATCCATGATTCTCAGAACATTTTACAAACATTAATTACATTTCCAGTTGTCAAATGGGGGTGAGTGAGTAGAATTGAATCATCTCCCTATTACAAATGGGTGAGCTGAGACACAGAGCCGGTGTTTTTGATCTCAAACAGTGAGCAAATGCAGAATTGAAAATAAATAGACTCCAGGAATCCTGAATTCCCATCCTCTGTTCTAAACACTTGATCTTCTGTATGTAGTCCAAATAGGATAATTACACTGTTTATAGCAACGGTCTGTGGTAAGGCCATTTTTTGCCTTAAGTTAAATGACAGATATTTCTATTCTTTCTCGTTTCAGTTCAAACACTATGTTAATAAGCTCCGGAGCAAAAACACGTATTATAAAAAAAAGCGACTAGAAATAGCAGAAATTACAGCTGAGTATGGTATCCTCCAGAGGACTGAAGAACTGCTAAAACAGCGCCATGAGGCTATTCAGCAGCAGCTGGTAATACAAGCATGTACCACTCCGGCAGGTCATCACTCGTGCTCCCCTGATAACTAGCTATGTAATGAGGTGGATGCTCTTTTGCTATTTGGTAATGTAGTTCATCCTCAGCTCTCCTGTTCTCCTTTGTAAAAGGCTTACTAGAGTAAAAAAATACATATTTTTGTCTATAGATTATGCCAAGCTACTGTTTTTTTCTGTGCAGCAATTGTTTCTGTCATATATGTTCTGCTATTTCTTTTTAGACTGAAGGGTGTGACCCTACTTTCTGAAGTCAATGGCAAATCTTCACTGACCTCAGTTAGAGCAAGACTGGATTTTTAAATTAATTTCTGGTATCCATATATAAAGGGCTTTTAAAATTACATTATTAACAGTAACCAGGATTCAAATTACTGCTGCAAAAAGATATAGGAATAGTACTTAAAAAAAAAAAAAAGGAGAGAGAGGAGGAGGAAAAAAAATTCTTACCCCAGAACATTTAGAAGAAAAGGTGTTTCACAGTAAGTGAAGGAAAAGACAGACATACTACTCCAAAATTTAAAACCAGAGGAAGGTTCTTTCTAACCTGGAACAGTAGGAAAAAGATTTCTGCTATGCACACCTGTAAGCATTCAGGGAATATACCTGTATTCTAAATGCAAAGAGATTCCCTTTTTAGTCTACAGCAATCTACTGCTACAGTATTTTATTCTAGTATCTGAATCTTTGTTATCAAAATATTTCTGTTATTATATCAGTGTTATATGCCTGTATTTTAAACATCAAAATTCTTGTTTGGTTAAAAAATGAAATTAAAGTGTGAGGATACATAGGATAGACTTTGGAAAGGACTCTCATATAGTTGCAAGAGATGATGTTATATGATTTCAGTAGGTCTAATTAAAAATATAATCTGAACTGCTGCCTGGATACCAAGAAGCATCTAAGCAGTAAAGGATCAGGGCTTTTCCTCCTAATTGTTACTCAGCTAAAGGGAATCTGGATGTGTGTGAACATGTGTTTTCACTTAAGAAATTGTTATTTACAGTAGGATAACCGATATATACTAGTCATCGTACAATAAAATCACAGCAGAGGCAAAGCCCTAGAAGTTTCTCCCTAATGGTCCTGTCATAACAGCAGTAGCTATTAGGAGACAAAACATTTTCTTAAACATATGCTCGTAAAGGTTTTTTGAGGAGGATGGACATGGAGTTCATAAATACATCTCTCTTTGAATATTTTCCTTTTCAGCAAATTGTGGATGCTTAAGTCAACACTCAGCTTTCAGTTTACGGAAATATCCTTTTTGCATTCTTAATAAGCAAGCATTGCTAAACTGCACATTTATAATTAAATGTGAAGTTTTGCTAAAATTTGGCAAGATGGAATTAGTATCACTATAATGAATATAGAATTTTTTAGTTTAGCTTGACAGTCGTTTATAAAAAAATTAGACATTACATCTTCAGATTGAGCCCACTTTATTAGGTGGAAACTTTCTGTTAATTTCATTGGGCATCAGATGACCAAATCATGATATTACAGAGGGCTGTTCATATCCTATGATAGAAGAGCTAGATAAGGATTTTGTTGTTGGAGTGGCTAGATTATTCATGATTTTTAAAATAAATTGATTACAGTACTTACCTTTTCAGCTTTCTTACAATACTTCAGCTATATGAGAGAATTTGCCATATTACTGGAGTAATAAACTCACATTTCACTTTTTTTTTAATATCTGCAGCAAGCTATTGAAGACAAGAAAGGTATTTCTGGATATAGCTACACCCAGGAGGAGTTGGAAAGAGTATCTGCAGTAAAAAGTGAAATGGATGAAATGAAAGGCCGAACACTAGATAACATGTCTGAAATGGTGATCTTTTTCATAATTATTTTATTTCTGCAGCTTGAATGTTCAGTTCTTCAGAATATATAGCCAAGTTTATATTCTTGGTCAGGATTTTCATTTTGGTTTATGTATGTTTGAATGTTTGTTTGTTTGCATAAGTGTATATATACATACATATGTATACACACATACATACATATATATGGGTGTGTATGTATGTGTATAAAAATAAAATAGTACAACTCTGCTAAGGTAATCTGGAAAAAGCTTACCAAAATGTATATTTCTTTTAAAGTATGAAGAAATATTTTATAATAAAAAAAAATTCTATTTCCTCCTCCTTCAGAACTTTCAGGGATATCAGTCTTGCTGTCTTGTTGTCTTTGGTTTTGATTTTTTTGTGACTTCTTTGTGATTTAGTAGGTGGTTTCATGTTTCTTGCACAAAAATTGAAAGAGAGGGATGTTTTAAATCTTTAGTACATTTTTTTTCTAAGATCTTTGTAAAATACTGGAGTTAAGCATTTGATAAAAAGCATACTTAATACAACTAAAGAACTGAAGCAAACAGCTCTTCTTTTTCTCTGTACCTAATTTTCAATTGTCCTTAGGTCTATGGTGTTTCAATTTAATTTATCACATAGCCATAGAAGCAAGACAGAGATTGAATTTCTAACATCATAAAAGAACAAACGAAAAAAAAAAAAACAAAAAAAAACAAGTAACATTCTTTGAAAGTCATTAGGGCACTTTTAAAATAAAGTGCTGTAACTAAAACATATGATTCTCAGAAAGTTGGAGAGAATTTTGATGTTCAATATAAATACTTTAAAGTGTCTGTATTAGTTTTTTCTTCTTAGCATTTTAAAATATTATTTAACCTGTACAGGTTTTTTTCTTATGGCTCTCTTCCTTTCTATCAGCCCACCTCTATTCAACTCTTCAATAACTCACTAAGCTGCTCAGGTGTCTAGCACATGGGCTGTCTGCTGCACTTCGCTGTGAAGTTCTCAGTTCAAACTATGGGAGCAGTATTTGCCTATTTTGTGATAATGACGCCACTGCAGTATGGGCTCTTTCCCTTTACTAATTAGCCCTGCGCTTCTTTTTATATCATATATAGTCCCATGTTCTTTTGTAATATCTCTTTTTTCTCCATACTTTGGCTTTCTTCTCTTTCAACATTTCTAATAATATAAATGTGCTACTATTATCATATTATTAATATCTATAATTTGTCCCCCTAACAGGTAAAAAAACTGAATACTATGGTGGCAGATAAGAAGACCAGCCTAGCTCCTGTTATCAAAGAACTGAGACAGCTGCGTCAGAAGTGCCAGGTTTGTAGGAACACTTTAGGAATACTTTGAACAAAGCTTCTTAATGAAATAGGTATGCAGTAGGACAGACTTTGAGAAATACTCCTGTTTTCCTCTGCAAATTTGTCCATGCAGGGAAGGGTTATAATTAAGAGGAGGAGATGATTGTATGTGTAGAAACCATATGTCTCTCTCTCTATATATATATGCTTTGCCATGGATGTATTTGAAAGGGAGGATATGTGCAATTTAGAAGTTGAGTTGAGACCATACAGAAATTCAGGTCAGAAAGTGATTAGCTGAAGTTTGATGACACTTGTCAAACCCCTAAATGCTTCAAATACTGCAAATCCTGTCTCATCAACTTTATTTAATTGCACACCTTGTTTTTGTGCTTTTTTGTTTTGTTTTGTTTTAAACACCTCTGCTGTTGTACACGGATGTAATCAACTCAGAAGGAAAGATGGAAATAACAGGTCAAATGTGATTTGCAGCAGGCAACGTGCAGGAGACTGGAATTATTAAAAGGTGACAGGGCAGGCACAAAATCAGGCTGAATATTTTGTCGTTCACTATAAGTTTTTAAAAGCTGCTGTACTAGAAGAAAATTGAAAAAATCATAGTTCAAAAATGTAGCAAAGTTAGGTTCCAAATGACTGATAGATGCTGGGTTGTTTGTTTCTCAGCACTAACCATCTCAGCTAAAGTTCTCCTTTTAAAGTGCATCACAAATAATATCCAAATAGTTGAACACAGTGATCTACCTCCTTTATTAGTCTGTAGGAATGACAGATTTATTAATCTGCTTTCAAAATTTTATATAGAGCTGAAAAAAATCATTCAAGCCCTCAGCTGCTGTAAGTTGGCTCATCCTCATAGTAGTAAATGGAGCTATCCATTTATCTCTAAACCACATTTCCGTAAAACTTATTTTTAATGGTTCAATTTAAAGTGCCAGCAAATGAAATCCAGCTAAGCTGTTTGTTGTGTACAACTAGAAAGCTTGCTTTTCATAAGTGGCAAGTATAATAATCCTTTCTTAATCTCTAATTTGATAATTACCTTTCCTTTCTTCTTGCAAACACTACTCTGTGGATGTGACTATAAAGAGGATATTTGCATGTTATGCTGTGGTGTATACAGCTGATCCTCTAGTATGCAAGCAGAGGCTAGTGGCTTCCTCATGTGTAATAATAGCCGTGTGCCTGCTTGGTTTATGTAAGTGCCTGTGAGTGTGCCAGTAGCTGAGGTTGATGTGTGAGACTGACAAGAACACAGTCTGCCTGGATGTCACATGTCAGTCAATTGAAGATTTCATTTACATATCCCTTTGCCCTTTTCACGTAAGGAATTAACTCAAGAATGCGATGAAAAAAAAGTCCAGTACGACAGTTGTGCAGCAGGGTTAGAGAGCAATCGCTCTACACTGGAACAGGTAAGATGGTGACTTGGTCACGTATATTAATAAATGCTGTACAACAAGTTATTCATTATGGTATAGTCTTTTTCCTGCCTTCCCTCAGGATATGGAAAGTCCAAATTCACTTCAGGAGGAAGTGAGTCCGTGGTGATCTATAACTATGCAAATCAGTGTGCTTGAAGCTGCTCTACACTAGCTATAGTCCCATACATCTTATGTTTTAATAGCAACAAGTGAACACAGTGGTACATACAGTGCATCCTGTTCAGTCCAACTTTGTTTAGTGAGAATATTGCGGAAGATGATACATCTGACAGAAATCCTGCTGACCTGTATAGCATCTGTTAGGAAATGATTTGACAATAAAATGTTAAGGACAAACTTACCAAGGCAAATTTTCATATGCATTTAGCAGATTCATTAAATTAGCAACACCAATTTAACCAAGTTAATACACTGAAATGGTCAAAATATTTTGACTGGACTTGATTTTCAAGGACTTGGACACCTAAGCAATATATTTCAAAATAAGAAAGGTATACATTTGAAGTGCAGGTGGATATACACCTATTTTTTCTCTGCACTGAAAGTTCTTTGTATGGCTTAACCTGTGTGAGATAAAAGAATCCACAGATAAAGCTAGTATTAAGTAGACCTTCCATAAGAACTATTTTGCAATAGCTACTCAAGGCTTTTTCCTTTCTAGACAAACCTTAGTCATTTTCTAACACATCATGACAAGCAAGTCCACTGAGTAAGCTGCACTTGACTGCCAGCAACTACAGAATTCAGATTTTTAGCTGCTGGTCTGAAAGCTACGTGGTGACACAGCTTTGGAGTTGACAGCTTTTGTGTGACCTGGAGTATTTGAATTCTGTTTGGATTATCAGTTTTCTTGGTATGGACCATTTAGAGCTGGGCAACCTGAAGGGGAACACTTCACTCTCTCCATACTCCCCAACATAGTTACAGATTGCTAATTAACGTAGTATTAACATGACTGCAGCATCTAACACACATTTCACAGATGTGTTCCAGGAAATGTTTATTCACAATTGTATTTAGCACTTTAAGATATGCCTAGAAATGAGAGTCTTGGCAGCATTTGTGAAGTGTCTGTTAGAAGTTAAAGTCATATTAGTAGATGCCTGTTAACAATCAGTTAGCATCTCTAACTGTAGCTGAAACTGCATTTTTTTTAAAAAAAATGCCCTTTCATTTATTACTTTTAAAGAGACTACTGTAAAACCCAAATTGTGTGGACATTTAAGAAATGATCAATTCAGAATTACGCCTCTTTCTGTTATGGATCTGGTGGTTTATGTAGTAGCACAGGGCATCTACTGTACCTCTTCAGTTATGATGTCCATTAAAATATTATTGGTTGTACTGCAGGAGGTGAAAGGACTTCTTGAGGAGTGCATTCAGGAAGAAAGCAACTACCATTATATTAACTGTATGAAGAGGGTAAGACCAGAAGAGAGACCAAATTGTTCTTCGTGAAATGAAATAGAAATTATAATATATATTTTTAAAACATTTGTGTATTTCTTTATAGAATATAGAAGTACAGCTGCAGCGTGCTAAAGAAGAAATGAAAACATATGTTTCCTCAGATCCACAGGAGAGACGAAAAGCAATTCGGTAAATATATTAGTGTGTTTCGTTTGTGTTAACTCAAAGGATTTTCATAAACTGAGACTGAGTTAAGAATTCTCTCACTGGCGTTTGAACTGAAGGAGTTCACCTGATAAATTTAGAAACACTATAATAATCTAAAAATAAGCATCTTGAATCCCAGTATGTACTGCTGTAAATCTAAGAGTTCTCTCAGACATACCAAAAGATTTTCCCTTCCTGCTGGAGATTATGGGCCCTAGATAGTGGCTGTTAACTTGCAGCCCCTGTTGGCACAGACTCAGAGAAGCCGTGCTTCTGCTAGGTCCTACAGGAGGTGTAGCTCTACCAGACACAGTGACTGAGCCAGCTTTCCCCGAGACTCCTGCATGCAGCAGTAGGAGGTCTTCTACATCTCAAAGAGAGCAACCATATGCTACCCCCAGATTTGGGGCTTCTTTTTTTCTTTTTTCTTTTTTCTTTCTTTCTTTCTTTCTTTCTTTTTTTTTTTTTTTTTTTACAAATCTTCCGCTGTTCTTTTAGGTATAATAGCTATCACCATTGTTGGTACAGGGATGGAGGACTGCATATACTTATCCTAAATGGATTTTGGTTTGCCTTTCTTGCTGGAGGTAGAATGAATACTGTTCTCCACCATCACGCTCAATTTAATAGACTCCAATGTAAGGTGAATTGCTCCAGCCTGTGAGTTTTTTCAGGACTCCTTATCTTTACATGGTAGGAAGGGAAGCCTAAAAGGTTATCAGTTGAGCTGATAAACATTTTATGTAGTTTTCCATTTCAAATAATACAATTCTGCCAAAGATTGAAATATTTTCTGAGAAGAAGATATTTTGGTTTAATTTTCTTTGCAAAAAAATTTAACCATTATCATGTTATATAGACTTTTACAAGTCAGTATTAAATATTAAATATTTTAATAAAAGTATCCTGATTAAAATGGTATTTATATTCAACCTTTTAATTCAATATAAAAGTTAAAACATAATTCAGGCAATAAAATCAACAAAATGGTTCATCCCTGCCAAAATTAAACATCAGAAGAATCCAAAATCATATATTTTGTAACTTGCATTTAGTAAAAGTGTCAAAATACCTTTTTTGTTCTTAGTCATAATTACTTTTTTAAAAATATAAGAATTCTCCATGAAATAACATCGTGATTTCCAGCTGCTTTTATCTTTGACTAAAAAATATCTTAAATCCTAGCTCTCAATAAAATGAACAAGTTAAAATTACTGTCAGTAGTTTTACAATTTCATCTGTAGCTTTCACCCTATGTTATTTGGCAGACATGAAAATAGTTATCCAAACATCAGTTTTAAAATAAAAGTTTGCTGGATTGGATAGAATATGGGTTTTAGTAAAAACTAGTTTTATTTTAAATGAATGAAATGAATGAAAAACACTCAGATGTTTTGAAAATAGGATTGGGCATCTCTAAAAATATAGTCTCTACCAAGGAATCTCTGCAGAGTACACCATTTTTAAATCAGTGCCGAGAGGGCATGAGCTTTGCCTTGTACTTCTCCATCTCACTACAGTCTGCATCAATGAGCACTCCTACAGTTTGCTTTTTTGCTCGGACCATAAAAAGCCATAGCAATACAGGTCTTGGATGTGAAGCCTCTTAGATTTCTGTATTTGTATTTCAGAGACATGACAGATTGTTGCTTGAGATTTTTATAATCTGTCATGTCAGAGCTGTGGTTCATGTACAGTCTTCTATACAAGTTGCCAAAATGCTTCACAAAATTGTCCCATTCATAAAACTCAACTTAAAAAACATGATTGAATGGCAAAGCAAAGACAGAACTGCTCCATTAGATAAATAGTAAGCATTCTACATTTCATTTTAAAACTTCAGACCATCTAGCTGCTGAAAGTAACGTCAGAAAAAGTGAACTAGTATTTGTCCATCACTTCTCAGAGGAGATGGAAGAATAAATTTGTTTCCCAGGGTATCTGTCCTCTTCAACTCTCTACCTTTGGGAATAATTTCTGGGCCTTTCTGTTGCAGTCGTGGCAACTAGAGAACAGTATGTTGGTAGTAAACATAGTCAAATGTCATTCAGTATCACCTGAGGTGGTTTCTTCACTCACTGTGGGGTGAAAAAGACTACTAGGATTGACCACTTTTGGGTGGAGAATAAGAAGCTTCTTACTCCGTCTCACAAAATAACAGAAGGCTGAAGGCTATAGACGATTTATCTAATAAAAATGGGTAAAACAGCAAAATTAAGCAGAAGGATAAAAGGAAAAGAGAAGAGCCTTTGAGAAAAATCTTAGTGATGATGTGAATATTCATTAGTATGAAAGGCAGCACAGCACAGCCAAGCAGCTGAGAGGAAATGCAGGTCACACAGCAGGCACTGTCCTTTTATGGCCTTGCAGGGAAGGGGAGGGTTGTGTTTATACACAGATGCTAAGCAAAAATTTCTCCAACTCAAGTACTTCTGAAGTGAACATCCATAATGTGAATATACACACAGACAAGCCATCAAAGGCAAATGCTGGGATTAAAGTGCGAGTCCAGCTATGTAATTCCAGGTATGGTGAGGAGATGTCATTGGAGCATTACCGCTTTCTCCATCGTCCCAGCCTCACTTGCTGACTGTGAGCACCGGCGGCAGGGAGATGAACCCTCTCTCTGTGCCTGTGCACCTTTTGGCCTTCTATAAGATGCTGCAGAACAGTCACATTTAAACGAATTACAACAAAGTTCAATATCCAAAGCTTTACACAAAACAAAATGAGGAAATAAAATGTATTTCTGGATATCCTTTTAGAATGTGTATGTATTTTTCAGCAGGCAATGGAATGTAAACGTAACAAAAATGAGCCATAAATAGAACAGCACTTTCCTAATAACGTATTGAACAAAAAATGTCTTAATTCCAACCATCTTTATTGAACATAAACTCTCTGTTCCATGCAGTCATTTCTTAGGAATGGGAAAAGTTAATTTTGCTCTCTGAAAACAGAAAGTTTTTTTTTTTAATTATTAAGTTGCATTCTTTCCAGTCGTCATTATAAATAGTAAAGAAAAACTTACCAAGAAAGACATCTAATTTTCTGATGATTATTTTGAAAACTGTACTCAAAAAAAAAAGGACTTTCTTGAGGCCAAATGTGTGTGAACATACAGTGTGTCAGCGGGAAATCAGAAGATGCAGTGTGGCTTTCCACCTCTCTGATTTGGTGAGGATTGCTAGGGATCAGCTGTGCCTGCACCGCACTTGGAGCAGCCTCAAGACTGCTCTGCTTGTACTGACTAGAATCACCCAAGATTGACAGATCATTAAATGACCCAGCTGCATTCCTTGCACATCCATTCTGGGGAGAGTATGGCAGGCAGGACCAGGTGGCATAGGGCCCAAGTGCTCCGGTTCAAAGGCTGGAGTACCCAGCCGAAATGGGAGAAATAACAGAAACACGGTGCTCCAGTTCTCTTTCTACACTGCTGTTCATTATACGCTGACAAACCTTCACACTCTAGCACCATGAAGGCTGATACTTCTTTATGGAAATTTGGATTTCTCTATGCAAAGTTCTTCTGTCTAGAGCAATTTGGAAAGTTCTTTCAATGAGCTGGCCTATTTTACTTTTCACTGGTAATCAAACTCTCAACATCTAAGTTTACCTGTTACACACGGAATGTAATACTTGATTTCATAAAGGAGAAGCAGTGAAGATTTTTTTTGTTACTGTCACATTTCAAAAAAATTAAAAATAAGTGTAGAAATATATCTCAGTTGCGCTATTACGGTTTGCATATTACACTGTAGGTTTCATGTACTGAGTTTGGATGTGTCAGAAAGTAATCCCTCCACTGTTGCAGACAAAAGTGTACAGCCAAGATTTTTAATATTGAGTGTCAACAGTTATGCTTCTAAGTCTATATTTAGTCACCTAAACGTGAAGCCAGGTTTTTTGAAAGTGCTGAATGCACAGTGGTTCCATTGCAGTAACTGGATTTGTCAAAGCTGGGGTGAAATACTACTCCCTTTCGTTCATGTATTTTCCCACTCATTCTACTGCTACCTTCACAAACATTAAGTGCTGTGGACTTGTATACTCTGACATTTGTACAAATATAGGGTACTGGATAACTTCAGAATATCATCAGCATAAGTGCGCTATTAAAAAGAGATCATATATGTCTTGTTATCATCTTCAGGCTGGAAGCAGCAGTAATTATACTTACTTCAAGAATGTAAGAGATTTTATCCAGTAACGTTTTTGCTAACTGCGTAACTGAGGGAATCAAGGATATCTGATCCCTGATTGTTGTCCAGTGACAAAAAAGTTTCTCCATGCATCTTCTTCTGACTGTCTCATTTATGAACCTCCCAATACTTTCATAATTTTCCAGGCTTATATCACTATTACGTCCTATTATTTAGAAACACTTAAAATCATAATAAAAATGTTATTTATTTCTTTTAGAGAACAGTATACACGAATGATCCTTGAACAGGAAAACCTTGGGAAGGTAAGAATGAGGTTTTTACTTTGTAAAAGCATGGTACAGTTCATATATTTGCGGGGCTTATTACAGAATGCTGTGGTCAGTCTTTTATAAAAAGCATATTACAGTCCACAAAGAAAATTCCATTACTGCTGGCATTGGTAACTAATACCCTGAAAAGAGATCATGCTAGCTCTTCAGGGCTTGATTTCCTACAGAGTATAGCATGAGCTGCTTGTAAAAGATAGTCAAACAGCTTAACATGGCAGCACATTCCCTGTAAACCATTTGGATAAGAAACTGAAACATGGATATAACAAACGGTGCCAGCTCAAATTTTAAGTTGTATATAAAGCAACCTGCTGAAGACAATAAATTTTCAACCTGTCAGCCTTATCATCGTTATTAAAGGCCAGAGAATCATCAGTGTAGCAGTGTTAAACAAAAGCAGTTGTCCATTTTTAATCTTGCATGAATCTCGAATCAGCATGGAGGAGGTTAGCCTTACTAATTCACACTAAACATCTTTTATTAATTTTCTTTTTATGATTTAGTCTATGAATGATTTTTACACATTTGGGCTACCACTATTAATGATTAATAGTGAGTTACATCATAAAACATTAATTTCATGTATATAATGTGATGATGTGTATCAATTGTAGGCTGCAACTTGACACTGTAAGAGCTCTGTGTGACAATGAACTCATATTTTTAGCATAACTTCCCAAATAGATTAAACTATTATTTTGAGTGCTTTAAAACATTGAAATAATTGTCAATCCACACAAAGCACATATCTAAGACCACAGATGCTATTGCATTTATCACTTGCAAGGTGTATTACTAGTTTAAACCAAAGGTAATAATATTTCAGTGGGAAATAAAAATCTTGGTCATTGTTAGCTGCCTATGTAAGCAACTTTTGTATCTTTTTTTTTTTTTTTTTTTGTATTTGTAACAGAAATTACGGGAGAAGCAAAAAGTTGTACGGGAGAGTCACGGGCCAAATATGAAGCAAGTTAAAATGTGGCAGGACTTTGAGCAGTTAATGGAATGTAAGAGCGAATGTTTTCTAAAACAACAAAATCAAACAGCCATTGGTCAAGTCATTCAGGAAGGAGGTAAAGATAGGCTTGTATTATGAATTCTTCCTTCTTTATACCAACATAAAGCAGGAAAACAGTGTGTTGGTTTCTTAAAGGTAATCTCATACTAAGTATCATTGCTTCTTCATTTCTGCATAAATTTGTTGTAAATTACTTGATTTTAGTGCATAAACTAAGAGTGAAACTAACCACTATATGAAGCTTTTCATCTGTTGTTTAAGTGACAACATAACATGGTTAGGAAGATCTGTTATGAGATCTGCACTAGGGTGAACCTTGTCATAAATCTTGGCTTTATGAGGCTGGGAATGGCATGCATCTGCAGCAAGATCAAAGGAAAAGAAATCCTTTTCCAGGGTCACAGAAAACTTACGTAATTGCCCGGCTCCTTATTCTGAATCACTAAGGTTACATTTTTGCAGCGCCTGGGACTGGATATTGTATAGTTGTGGACCTCCTGGCTTGGCAGTCTCCTTCCCCATTGTCTTTATTCACCTAGTGTGACTGGCAAGAATGGAGCCATTTTTGCGCGGAGCTGTACAGACCTTGCCTGCACACTCCTAGTCATACTTTCCTTGCACGGTTGAATTAAGCTGATTGTGCTTGCAGGAGACACTTCACGGCTGCAGCGTCAGGAATAGGATCTGAGAACAATTACTTGGATTCTGAGCTTTTTCCATTATCTTTTGTTGTTTTTAACAAATGTGTTTTTCTTACACATACACTTTTTTCTAATTTCTCTTAGTTACCCATGTGAAAGTGTAAACTGAAGTTTTTCTCTAGTGAGGATATTTTGTGCTATTTAATCTGTGCAGTGGGATTCCAAAGCGATTACGGTTGCCCAAAGAAGCTCATCTCAGGGACTGAGGGTCACTGATGGCTGCAGATACGGCCCAGTGGTTCTTGCATGCATTCAGATATGCAGAACAGACAGATATGCAAGCCTTCCTTGTGCTCTGAATTTGACCTGTGAGCCACAAGCAACTTTCACTTTGCCCTAAAAATTGCATCATGAGACCTAAAGCTGACCCAGGGTAAGAGGAATGCAGATGAGGCTTGAAACTCTCTCTCTCACGCTTCATCATTTCTGATGAGCACCTCTTAGCCACAGTCAAAGACCAGAAGCAGAGAGATAAGTCTGGGAGACCAAAATTCTTGCTGTTCTTCTTTAGTCTCTTGGCTAAATAAATTGCTAAATAGTTTTTTTTTTCTGTTTTTCTTCCTAAAGTAGACTGGACTTAGTCATTGATAGTTCTTTCAAATGTAATTTGAACATAAAGATTATTTAGTTTTCTTTGATACCTGAGATCTTTTGCTGTTTCCTTTATCAAGAGAGAGTATGGCTGTTATGTAGTTCCTTGTTTGTCTTTGCATTAAATATATTTGTTAACAGAACTAAAATAAAATCTGATGTATGGTACCTTTTGACTATACGATATTCTTTTTTTGCATTTCTGATTTAAAGGAAGTAAAAAAAGGTAAACTGTTAGTGGCAAGCACTTTGCTAGGCCATTAGAGAAAGACTTTTGAAAAACTCAGGGTCATTTAATGGAATTTCTCTCAGATGCTCCCCAAAGTGAGCATGCCTAAGGAGTGGGTCTCGGATCCACAAATTCCCAGGGCATCCTCATGTAAGCCCTCCCACACTGCCGAACAGCTGAAGATAGTCTTTCTTGACAGCTGCACACTAATCTTCCCCAGGACAAGGAGAAGCAGCGAATTTTCCCCTACGCAGATTTTCCGTAAGTGTGGCGGGAAGGTGGTTGTGTAGGGCACAGGCAGGGCTGGTTGGAGCGGGAAGTGCGATGCATTGCCACCACCCGCTGCTTCCCTGATTTGATTACTGTGCACGGCAGGAGGAGAATGGGCTTTAATAATGCAGGGGAGGGGACCACATCAATCTGAAAGGGACAAGCTCAGGAAAATGGCATATGCAGACTATATAATGTGGGGAAAGCTATCTCCACAAATACTTAGGACTTCTCTGCCTGCTAGCCCAGTACTTACCATTATTATCAAACTATTTATCTCCGTTGCACTGTAGTGCCTATTGAGCTGAAAAAGTTTATGGGAGTTACATACTTGGACTTTTGAAGGAGGATTTTACTGAATACTTGTCAACAACAGTAAAATAACAAACATCGCCATCTAGATATGCTGAGGGGGAGCATGGGATGAGCACCAGAAACGGGCAGTTAGGTTACTTAGGTGTCAGTGCTTAAAGAACACGTGTGGTCCAAAGCAACCAGAGGGGGCAGGAAGAAGAGTAGGATTTATACACTTCAAGCCAAAACTTTCAGCAAAACTCTAAAAATCCTATTGACTAGAGCGTACATGCAAAATTTATTACATGGATTAGCCTGCTATCCAGGAAAAAGCAATGCTTTTGAAATTCATGGTAATGATGTAGAGTAAGATTGAATATAATCATTTTCTGTTTTCCTGTTGAGTTACCGTAAAAATAGTTGGTCTTTCTTCCTTGCAAAAACAATTTATTGCTAGTTACTCAAAGATGACGTGATTGTTGTTCTGATCTTAGTACTCACCAAGAAAGGGCACACGGATTATACAGTACAGCAGCATCAAAATGACTTTCTGCAATGAAGCAGAAAATCCTAACAACTGTTATGAAAATTGGAAAAACTCAAAAGCTATTTTTAGCTTTTATGTAAGTGGACATTTAATAATACAACTTCAATGGATTCTGTTCACTGGCTTTTCCACCCAGTTACTGATTTGATGGGAGCATTCAAAAATCTTTTACTCCACTTGGTAGTTTTCTATACCTAACTTGCAACCAAATTACTTGTCTTTTCTTCCCCCCCCCC